>NC_056741.1:1806917740-1807165240 GCF_019279795.1 Protopterus annectens | reverse complement strand
ACTGGTGGAAATGTATAGAGAAGACCCGGGGGCCAATCATGTACAAGTGAATCTCTTGAGGACTCCCTGGGAGGGGGGATCAGGGCAAAATAGCTTCTGCATCTGGTGTTTAGGTGACTGGCAAAAAGATCGCAGCAAGGCTGGCCCCATTTGTGGAAAATCCTGTCTGCTATCTCTTGTTTGAGGGACCACTCGTGAGGCAATAACATTTCCCTGCTCAGTTTGTCTGCTGCCATGTTGGATCTTCCCGGGATGTGCATTGCCAACAGAAAACGCCGGGAGGATACAGCCCACTGCCAAACTCTGAGGGCTTCTTGGCATAAGGGGTAGGATCTGGTCCCACCTTGTTTGTTCAAATACCAGACCACTGACATGTGCCTTGGGCAGTCCTCTCCTGATAATGCCCTATCAGGGAGGTGTCCGTGGTCACAGTGGCTATTGAAGGTGAAAATACAAATGGCCGTCCTACGGTTACATGAAGAGACGTCAACCACCACTGAAGATCCTTCTTGCACAAGTTTGTGATCAATATTGTGTGACTCATGGGAAGTTTCTGGTAAGACCATTGAGTGAAAAGTAACCATTGAAGTATTCTCATATGCATTCTCACTAGAGGAATGGCTATGATTGCAGAAGACATCAGACCCAAACTTTTTAACACCTCTGATGCTGGTGCTTTCGGCTTTGATACTAGAGAGCTGAGTTGCTGATGCAGCAGAGAGATTCTTTCTAATGGTAGCCTTAAAGTGATGGTTGAGGTGTCTAACTCTGCTCCTATATAGTTTATATGCTGTGATGGTGATAAGGTAGACTTTTTGAAGTTGATGGTAATACCCAACTGATTGCAGAGAGTCACAGTGTGGTCTCTTGATTGAACTAGTTGGCTCCTTTCCGCCACCACTAGGCATCAACTAGTTCAATCAAGAGAGTCACAGTGTGGTCTCTTGATTGAACTAGTTGATGCCTAGTGGTGGCGGAAAGGAGCCAATCGTCTAAATAAGTTAACACCTGGAATCCAAGACACCTCAGGTGAGCCGTTACCACTGAGGCTCAGAGTCACGACGCTGGGCTGGGATGACAGGAACAGAAGCAGACCCAGCAGCTATAGGGGAAAAAGAGGCTAGACCTGAAGTTGAGATTGTCATTGGGGACAAAGCTCTCCTCTTGGTTCTGATAGCCTCATGACTGTGACACGATGTAACCGAAGTCCCCAAAGGAACCGCCAGCTCCCTCTGCACCGAAGCCATGGGCTCCGAACCCGAGGTAGAAGCCAAGCTCATCTGAGCAGAGGCCCCGAGAGGGAGAGTCGGCACCGACAAGTCAGTGCGACTGCCTCCTCCGCAGCAGACTGGAGAGCGTGGGCTCCTAGACTCCACAGTTGGCGCCGATGAAGTCCGAGCAGATGGAGCCAATAGTGCAGAAGCAGGTCTCAGCTCCACGGGCTCTACAAGAATCAGGTCTGCCCCCTCCGGCTCTGAAGTACTGGTGTGGCTTGGATGAGGAGTAGAAATGTCCATAACAGTGGTCTTCGGTTCCGATGCAACGGTCAGAGCCAACAACAATTTGGGAAGTCCTGGAGCCTTTAGCAGTTTCTGCACCAGTCGATCCATGTCTGAATCAGAAAGGCTGACAGAAGACCTAGAAAATTTTACAGAAGGCAAAGATTGAAGAAGGGGAGAAGCAGGAGTCTCGGATACCGGCTCTAGGGACATAGGCTGGCTCCGAACAACAGAAACAGTCAACTCCGAAGGCATTGAGGATGATTTTCCAGCAGATTCTCCCAATTTTGCAGTCTTATGCTTCGATGACTTAGAACTAGAAGCCAATAAAGATTTTGAAGATATAGGGGACTGACTAGCCCCATCCTGGCTAGACAAAACCCCATCAAAGGAATGTTTGAGCAGGCCTCTGTCTATTAATTTTCTTTTTCTTTCCAGCAAAACCCTTGGAGGAAAAGCATGACATATGCTACAAGACTACTGAAGATGATATAAGCCCAAACAATATACGCATTGCGTATGTCCATCGGTGATGGACATTTTGTGTCCACAATCTGGACATTTTTTGAAGCCTGATTTAGGCCGTTTGTCCTTGTCCTGTGACATCCTTCAAATTATAGAGTAAACTAAAAAAATTCTAAAGAAGTTGTTACTGCACAACTAAAATAAAGACAACTGCTGTTAACCATAGACTTAGTTGTTAATTCACAACTACACCCTGACAAGTAGGCCCAGGGGGCACTTAACTAACAAAAAAACTACACTTTCCTAATACAAAAGATAAGATGGGAAAAAGGGGTAAACAGTAAATAACAATAAATAAAAATTAGTTATTTGAAAGAAATAATTTAACTTGCGTAAATCCTATTTTTCTCCAAAAAGGAATCGAGCTCTGTGCCAAGGCAAACTAGATCTAAGGTATTCCAGGCAGTGCATCATGGGATAAGGGGCTAGGTCTCGAGCTTTTGGTAAACCTTGAGCTTGCTAACGGCCGTGCCGGAGCCAATGGATCGGCTCTGAACCCATCAGTGATGAATGAACGGCGAGATTGAACAACTTCACATATAATGATACAATATAATGCAAAACAATACCAAGTAACAATGTGATAAATGTAGCATCTTTGAGATTAGAAGCCAATTGCAGAAACTCAGAAGAACAGTACAGTAAATGGAGCAACCAGGCTTCTACTGCTTTGCTAAGTGATTCATAAAGAGGGCTCCTATTGGAGCACTCCCAAATAAGTAATTCAACATGCTTTGATGAGCCAGTGCTGTCACACCACTACTATAACAACCTGACAATGATATATCAGGCTGAAGCTGGCTGCCAGGTAAGGTTTTAAAGTGTCTGGAGTACAAATAGCAAAAGATGCAAAATGCATTTTATTGGCTGTGGTTGCACATTTGGCCTGCTAGATGTATATCTAATGCAAGCCTTGAAGATCATGCTTCTTAAACTATGCAGTGCACTCTTAAGGCAGCTGAGATACAAAAGCTACATTCTCTCACCAACCAGTTTTCTGAATCATGCTCTACTATTTTAGCTATGTTAATCTGCAAGTATTTATCCTGTTTAAGCATAACTTCTTGATAATGTCTATGTCTTAATGTCCACAGACATAGTAATAATCACTGAAACATGGCTAAAACCAAGTACAAAAGATAATGAAATACTACCCCCAGGTTACGCAATACTATGGGTGGACAGACTCAACAAAGGAGGAGGTGGAGTTGCTATATTTTTTAAAGACCATCTCAGTTTAACTTTCCTTGACTGCAAAGCTCCACAACTTGACAGTGCAGACATCATCTATACCACACTAACTATAAAGTCAAGAAAAACACTTAATATAATTGGCTGCTATATCCCACCTGGAAATAATGCCCCAGTTATAGAATATCTATTGCACTGGGCAAGTAGTACCCTTACCCAGGAGACATTCATATTTGGTGATTTTAATTTAGACTGGTTTGCACGTGATACAAATCACCCCATCCAACAACTAAACTTACATGGTTTTACACAAGATATTCAAGAACCTACCCGAACAGATAAAGCTAGTAAAAAACAATCAACCTTGGCTGGATATTACTAAATAACACCCATCACTCATTCCAATCAGGTTGCCTTCCTGATGGTCTGAGCGACCACCTACCCACATTTCTTATACGACAACACATATTCCCACCAAAACCTACTATGTTTAAACAACTCAAAAAAAAAACATAACTTTAATCTTGACAACTTCCTAGCTGACCTACAAAGGTGCAATTAGACTCCACTCAAATACCTTGACCTAGATGACGCAGTAAACCACTTTAATAAATCCTTTTTAAATATATTAAATGCACATGCACCTGTTAGAACCATCAGTGTAAAATAAAACTACGCCCCCTGGCTAAGCAGAGACACTACAGCAGTTCTGAAAACTAGAGATAAAGCCTGGGAACTATGGCATAAGACTAACACAGTAGCTTCTAAACAACAGTATCAGGAACTTAGAAATAAGGTAAAAAACATATAAAACAGGACAAAATAAATTTCTATCATAACATTCAAAACACATATCAAAAAACCCTCAGAAATCTCTGGCCGGCTATAAACTCCATCCTTCACCCAGGATAATCTATTACACCAACGTCAAACATCCACAACAATTCCAATAGCATAGCTACCATTTTTAACAAATATTTTACTGAATCTATAATTGCTCTTTCTAAGCAGCAAACCCCTACTCCTGATACCAAACCAGCCAGTCTACAACCAGCAATGCCTTGTTCTCTTTCTCCACTATACCTACAGCCACTATAAAAAAAAACTACACCAGAAACTAAAATCTACTACACTTGCCATATATAACTTACCCAGTGAATACCTCGAAATTGCAGCTGAATCTATAGCCTTCCCAGTATCAATCCTTATAAACAGATCCATTTTCGAAAACAAGGTCCCTCAACTGTGGAATATTTCCCATGTAATCTCACTTCATAAAGGGAGACTTTCCACAGAACTGACAAACTATCAGCCAATTGCTATTCTTTCACCTCTTTCTAAGCTAATCGAAAGGTGCATTCATCTCCAGGTCATGAAATTCTTCCTAACAAATAAACTTCTCTCACTCAGCATGGGTTTCGCCCATCACATAGTACCACTACAGCTCTCTTATCCTTCACTAATACCGTAAACCATCACAGAAATAACAACTTTGTATCTGCCATCTTTCTAGACCTATCAAAAGCTTTTGATATGGTCTCCCATTCCAAACTAATAGATGTACTAACTGAACTAACCTTCTCACCATCTGCCACAGCATGGTTTCAAAACTATTTATCTGGCCGTCAACAATCTGTTCTATGGCAGGGCGTGCTATCTCCACGCCTTACTTTATCCATTGGTGTCCACCAAGGAGCTATCTTGGGCCCTCCCCTTTTCTCCCTGTTTACTAATAATCTACCACAGCTACTCCACACTGTTCTATAATACAGTATGCAGATGATTCAACACCTATCTGTGCTGTCACTTCTCTGTCAGCTCTTCATTCTCAAACATAGAAATATTTCGCTTATGTTGAAACATGGTTAGCCAATCCCCATCTAATTCTGAACCCAAACAAAACTAAAGTATTACTCGTCCAACCTAAAAAGACAACTATCTCATGCCCACCATTTAACATAATAGCCAAAGACAATACTATCATCTCCCCGACAACCCATACAAAGCTTCTTGAAGTGGAACTAGACAATAACCTAAAATTTGACTTGCATGTCTCCCTAACAATAAAAAAAATTCCATAAGAAACTTGGAAGTCTATATAGGCACAAAAGGTTCCTGACCACAACGGCCAAAATTACATTAGCACAAACCCATCTTCTCTCCACTCTACTAAATGCCTCTCCAATTTTAACTAATCTAAGGAAAACTGACTTATCTAAGCTAGAAGCATGTTATAATAAAATTGCTAAGTTTGCATATGACTGCCCATATAGAACATATCATTGTACAGCTTTAAGGAAACTAGACTGGCTTGAGCTTTCCAACATTATTCTTTACAACCAACTCTCTCTAACTCACAGAATTGTAACACAACCAACCAGAACTCCTGCAATACAAAATGTTATCCTTCCTTGCAGTTCTAGTAGACCACTTTGCTCTAACAATAAGAACTTACTCACCGTCTCCAAGGCCAACAAAGGGGCAAGAGAAGCTCTATTTTCCAACTATATATCTCGTATATGGAACTCCCTTCCTAAATCCATTCTCTCAATCTCATTCACTAACCATTTTAAGCCATCACTTAAAGCCTATCTACATAATAAGTGGCACTATTCCTGTACTAACCCCTCATGAATGCTCCGATACATCAAAGTATAGCCCAACCATATCCAACTTCTTCCCTGGTATTTAATCCTTTATTCCTACTAACCTGTCTTAACCTTATATCTTGGCATAAGTCATACTTTACAAATAGTACTAGCTATGTTCAAAGCCTTGGTTTTGTTGTCAAGATGCAATAAATATGTATTTTCTTATGTATATTACATTTTGTTTACTTTATACTTTATTGATTATTGCAATGTGTGCATTAAAATGTAGTGTTACTCATGGAGCTTTTCTCCCTGGTCCTCCGTGGAAAAAGGACCTGTGTGCAGTTGGACTTTCCCGGTAAACAAATGTTAAATAAAATAAAATAGATAAATAAATAATCAGGACCTATGTCAATAGCATTATTAAGAAAACAGAAGTTATATACTAACCATAACGTTCCATGTGAGATGTTCATCTCGCCTTCATTCTTCCAGATCGGCCAACTACAAAGCTCGACGTCTTCAGACAGTTCCAGGCCAAGTCTCTATCCCATGATGCACCTTGAGTTACCTCAGATCTTGTTTTCTGCCTCTAGTAATACTATATGCCATTCTGTCACTTTTTTAAGATAAATACTATAGCAAAGACAAAGCAACCATGATAAAACATGAATCTCGGTCCTCGAAAAAACCTGGAGGGGGTTGGCAGGTGGGAAGTAAGAATGAAGGCGAGAAGAACAACTCACATGGAATGTTATGTTGAGTACATAACTTCTTTATGTGAAGTTGTTCTGTCTCGTCATTCATTCTTATAGATGGGTAGCGTCCCAAGCACCATCTTCCATGGGTGGATCACGGAAGTATGTTTCTCAGGACAGTAGAACCAAAGGAGGCTCTGTCCCTGGAGACCTTATCAACTATGTAATGAGTGATAAAGGTATGAGGCTTTGACCAAGTGGCTGCTGCACAAATATTGTCTAATGGTAGCCTAGCTGAAAAAGCAGAAGATGTGGACACAGCTCTGGTAGAATGAGCCTTAAATTTTTTGTTGTAGAGGTAAATTGGCAGCTGAGTAAGTGAAAGTGATGCAATCAGATAACCATTTTGATAGGGTTGTTTTTGCCACAGGCATACCTTTTCTGGAATCTGAAAAGGAAACAAAACGTTTGGATCTTCTGAATTCTTTGGTTCTATCTAGGCAAAATCTGAGCTGTCTGTGAGCATCAAGTTTGTGCAGCATATACTCCAAACTGTTTATGCGTTTAGGGAAAAACACTGGTAAGTCTATAATTTGGTTAAGGTTAGCTTCAATGCAAACTTTAGGTAAGAATGAAGGATTTGTTCGCAGTGAAACTCTGTCAGCATGAAAAACCAAATATGGGCATTTTATGGACAAGGCTTATAGCTGAGACTCTTCGAGTAGACGTGATAGTAGCTAAGACAAAAATTTCAAATTGCATGTAGAAGCTGGCTCAAAAGGTGGGAGAATAATGCGTGAGAGTATAAAGTTTAGGTTCCAGGGGGTATACGGGGATTTAACTGGTGGTCTAAGGTGGAAAGTCCCCTTGAGAAAGGCTTTGGATAGCTTGTGTGACATTATGTTAAAGCCTTCAGTACCAAGATGAAAATTAGAGATGGTGGCAAGCTGCACACAAACTGTAGCCACCGCCTCTCCTTTGTTGAAAAGCATAGTCAAAAATTCTAATATGGAGGAAATAGAGGCTTGGTAAGGGTCAATGTTATTCTGAGAAGCCCATATGGAAAATATCTTCCATTTGCTGAGGTACAACTTCCTAGTTGAGGATTTATGAGAAGATATTAAGATATGTTGCATTTCATTTGAGAGGTTATAGAACCTGGCTATGTTGGGAATTGGAACAGCCAAGCTGTCAATTTTAGGGACTGAAGAGAGGGAGGGATGAAGAGCCTCCGACGAGTGCATCAGAAGGTCCGGAACTGGGTCCAGAATCCAAGGCTCCTCCAACAGATGACATAGAAGGAAGGGGAATCAAATCTGACGAGGGCAATGAGGGGCTATTAGAATGATGGTCCTTCCCAGGGCTTTGGCTTTCTGTAATACTTTGGGTATCAGGGGGAATTGGTGGGAATGCATAAAGGAGACCCGGAGGCCAACTGTATATGAGTGCGTCCCTTGGGGAACCTTCCAGATGGGGAATCAGGGCAAAGTAGCTTCTGCAATTTATGTTCATGGGGGATGCAAAAAGATCACAGCAAGGCTGGCTCTATTTGCGGAATATTCCTTCTGTTATTTCTTTTTTGAGAGACCACTCATGAGGTAACAAAATTGCCCTGCTCAGTTTGTCTGGAATCATGTTGGATTTCCCCGGGATGTGCGTTGCTATCAGAAAGTGCTGGGTGGATGTAGCCCACTTCCACACTCTTAGGGCTTCTCAAAAAGGGGATAGGACCTGGTTCCTCCTTGTTTGTTTAAGTACCAGACCACCAACATGTTGTCCATCTGAATCACAATTGTCCCCAGAGGGAGAGAGTCCTGTAAGTACTGCAACACCAAGAGTACCATTCTCATCTCCAGGCCATTGATATGCAGATGTGTCTCTTGTTTGGTCCATGTGCCTTGGGCTGTTCTTCCCTTAAAATGCCCCCCCATCTGATCAGAGAAGCATCGTGGTCACTGTGGCCGATGGTAAGGGTAGGATAAAAGGACGACCTATCGTGCCTTGGAGAGAGGTCAACCACCACCGAAGATCCTTTTTGCATGTGTTTGTTAGAATAATGAGATGTGACACTGGGAGCTCTTGATAAGACCAATGTGTGAACAGAAGCCATTGAAGAATCCACATGTGCATATGACACAATGGAATTGCTATTATTGCAGCTGTCATCATACCCAACAATTCTAGCACTTCTGAGGCTGGCACCTTGTCTCTGGAAATGACATTCAGAATTTGCTAACGAAGTATTGATATCCTTTCTAAGGGAAGTTTTAAAGTGGTGGTGGTGGTGTCCAATCTGTTCTGATAAAAACAATATGTTGAAATGGTGACAAGGCAGATTTTTCTGAGTTTATAGTAATCCTGAGTTGATTGCAAAGACTGGGTGTGGTGTCCCTGGCTTGTATAAGCTGATGCCTGGTGGTGGCGGAGAGGAGCCAATCATCTAGGTATGGAAACACACGGAATCCCAAATGCCTCAGGTGAGCCGTGACCACTGCCATACATTTGGTGGACACTGTGGGGCTGTAGTGAGACCAAAGGGCAGGGCTCGAAACTGTTAATGATTGGCTTCCAGCCGGAAGCGCAGATGATCCCTGGATGGTCTGGCCATTTTTATGTGGTAGTACGCATCCTGGAGATCTATCAAGCACATCCAATTGTCTTTCCCTAAGAAGCGTGACCATCCCAAACTTCTCTTGCTTGACAGATCTGTTCAGTCTGCTGAGGTCCAAAATAGATCTTCCGTCCCCTGTTTTTTTTGGAACTAAAAAGACTCTCGAGTAAGTTCCGGATCCTATCTGGTTTGCTGGGACTGGTTGGATGACTCTTTTTTTCTAGCAACCTTTGGGCCTCTACTGTTGCTTGTTCCCTGGAACTGGGTGGAACGTCTGGGATTTTTGTTATCAAGGGGGAAGGATTGGAGAAGGAATAAAATATCCTCGGAAATTATGCTTTGTAACCAGTTGTCATTTGTTATTTTGAGCCAGGCATCTGGATAAAAAGATAAGCGACCCCTGACTGCCTCCAGAGTAGGACAGTCGGGCCTCCTTTCAGGAGCGCTGGCAGGGCTTCCCAAAGAACTGATCTCTGTCACCTTGATTTTGCGGAACCCCTCTGCCACGAGGACAGCGTCTTCCATTATTGCCCCCTCCTCTGCCCCTGGAGGGGGGTTCATCACATGTGTCCAGAAAGGTTCTTTGGGCTTTTCAGATCCACATCTTTCCTCCCTTTTGACCCTTGGGGTACGGTCTAGTAGGGGTGGAAACATGGACTCTGATGGCAGACAGAGTCTTTCCTTCCTGCTCACACCTGTTGAGAGTTTCCTTAACTTCGGGCCCGAAAAGAGACGAGCCATGAAAAGGGGTATTGACAAAGGATGACTTAAAGGGCTCTGAAAAGGAACATAAGCACATCCAGGAGTGTCTCCTAAGAGCGATTCCTGTACCCGCCACCCTACTCATTCCATCAGCTGCATATGAAATCAGATGCATGGACGAGTTCACTATGGAATTAAGGGTAGCAAGCTGGGACGCATCCTTGTCTGTAGCTCCCTCAGCTACCGTACCTTGTAGAGTATCTCCAAGCTCTTTAAGGAGATCTCTTTGCAGTCTTGTAAAATATGTGAGGTAGTTCAGTGAACGCATGGCAAAAGTCGCTGAACTAAACATGCGCTTCCCGTATCTATCCATGATCCTAGAGTCTCTGTTAGGAGAATGGGCAGAGGAAGAAGTGTCTGACATCTCCTTTTTGGTGTCTGCCGCCACCACCATGGCATCAACAGGCACTACCTTTGTAAGAAAAGACTTATCATAAGGGGCAGAAATAAATTTATTGGGCCTCCTAGGGACAGGCTCCATGGTGTCCGGAGACTCCAACGCCCTTCTTGAAACCAGCTCCATAAGCTCATAAAAGGGCAGAGACACCCAAGAGTTGGAGGGCTGAGACCCAAAAGCTTTCAGGTAGACCGACTCATCCTCAGTAGGGTTGGTGGGCTTCCAGTCACCCCTTTGCTTAAAATTTCCAAGATATCTGCAAATGAGATATCTTCAGAGGGGGACCGTGGTGACCCTTCTAATTCATCCAAGTTGATAGACTCCTGCGGAGAGTCTAGATGCTTCCTTTTGCAAATTCTCTTCCTGGAAACCTCATCAGTGGGAGCTTCTGGTGAGGTCTCAGAAGAGCAGGAACCATCCAATGGGGCATCCTGAGGCTCAGGGTCTCTACGCTTCAAAGGGATCTGTGAGGCAGAAGTAGACACAGGCACTTTTAGGGAGATGTAGTCGGCCCTGAAGTTGCGGATGCCCTGGGGGACATTACTCTCTGCATGGCTTCAAAGGTACCTCTGCTCTGGTGGGAAGGAACCCCTGGATTCAAAGAAATAAGAAGTTATGTACTTAGCATAACGTTCCATGTCTGCAGTCCATCTCACCTACATTCTTGCTGGATGGGTTCAGGAGTGCTTTCACTGGCTCAAGGTTATCCCCTATCCCATGGTGCACCACAGCCATTCCCCAGATCTTGTTTGCAAGAAAGTAACTAAATACATAATATTAATTATACTATCAATAACTATGTACATACAAAAAAAGGACTTTGATTTACTGTCCATGCCATGTGGACAGACAACTATAACAAGGTCAGACAGCATAATGGATAGTCCACCAGTTCCTCCAGGATACAGGAAGGGGTAAGGTGGGTAGGACGCAAGAATGTAGGCGTGATGGACTACAAACATGGAACATTATGATAAGTACATAATGTTTTAATGTTATGTAGTCCTATATCGCCGTAATTCTTGCTGGATGGGACAGCGTCCCCAGCACCTTTATCCTGGGTGGCTCAAGCAAAGCGACTCTTCAGCACAGAGGACCCAAAGTATGACCTGTCCCAGGAGGCCAAATCCTATTTGTAATGAGTGACAAAGGTATGAGGTCTTGCTCAAATGGTATCAATTGAGAGTTTTGATTTGAAGGCATATGAAGCCGATACTGCTCTAGTTGAATGGCCTTTTACTTTAGCAGGTAGTTGTTTCCCAGCATTTTTGTAAGGAAATGAGATGCAGCCTGAAAGCCATTTAGACAGAGTTACCTTGGAGATGGGCAAGCCTTTGTTTTTGTCTGAGAAGGAAAGGAACAACTGATCCGATTTCCTAACATCTTTAGCCCTGTGCAGGTAAAATCAGAGAATTCTATGGACATGTAACTGATATAGTCTGTATTCTGATGTATTACTGTAATTTGGGAAGAATACTGGTAATTCAATAGTTGTGTTTAGATTATGTTCTGAGCATATCTTAGGGAAGAAAGAAGTCCCAGAGGCCAACTGTTGACCAGAGCATTCCCGGGGTGACAACTCCGGATGGGGAATGAGGGCAAAGTAGTTGCTGCATTTGACGTTCATGTATGTGGCAAATAGGTCACAGCAAGCGTGGTCCCATTTGTGGAAAATCTCTTCTGCAACTTCTGTTTTCAGGGACCACTCATGAGGCATCAGAATTGCTCGACTCAGTTTGTCTGCTATCACATTGGACTTCCTGGGAATGTGCATTGCTACCAGAAAGCATTGCGTGTCCATCGCCCATTTCCATACTCTTTGTGCCTCTCAACAATGTGCGTAAGATTTGGTTCTCCCTTGTTTGTTTATGTACCACACTACATACATGATGTCTGATTGAATCGCAATTGCCCCGGTGGGAAGAGAACTGTGAAGTGCGTGCAACGCGTATAGTACTGCTCTCATCTCCAGAACATTTATGTGCAAGTGGTTCTCGTGATCCTGCCAGATACCTTGGACTGTCATTCCCAGATAATGCCCCCCCCCACCCTATCTGGGGAAGCGTCCGTGGTCAAGACTACATTTTGCTGAAAGAGAAGAAGGGGACAACCTAGATAAAGCTGATCTGTATGTAACCACCATGTTAGATCCTTTTTGCAAGAGTTCGTAATGAGTATTTGGTGGGACAAGGGTAGACCCTGCATTGACCACTGGGCAAATAGTAGCCACTGAAGTACTCTCATGTGTAGATGGGCTAAGGGAACTAAAAGAATGGTGGACGCCATAGTCCCTAGGACTTGAAGAACTATCCTGGCCTGTACTTTGTCTTTGGTCAGCAAGAGTCTGACTTGGTTGTGCAACGATTTTATCCTTTCTGGTGTCAGTTTTGCTGTCATGGTGATTGAGTCTATGTCTGAGCGTAAGAAGCAATGCACTGCGATAGAGATAAAGCAGATTTTTTTAGATTTATTGTAATTCTTAATCTGGTGCACAAGGATAGAGCCTCGTTCCTGGCTTGGATTAGTTGTTGCTTGCTGGTAGCAGTGAGGAGCTAGTTGTCTAAGTACAGAAACACCTGGAATCCTTGATGTCTCATGTGAGCCGTGACCACCACCATACATTTGGTGAACACTCTGGGGGCTGTAGTGAGGCCAAAGGGCAGTGTTTGAAATTGAAAATGACTGGCTCCCAGCCAAAAGCGTAGATGTCTTCTGGAGCACCTGTCCATTTTGATATGGTAGTACGGGCCCTAAAGATCTATGGAGCACATCCAATTGCCTTTTCTGATAAACAGAAAAATTGACTGTAGAGTGATCTTGTTTAGCTTTCTGAGATCTAGAATTGATCTCCAGTCCCCGGTCTTTTTTGGAACTAAAAAGAATTGTGAGTAAGTTCTGGATCCTATTTGCTCTGTGGGGACTTCTTGGATGACTCTTTTTTTTGAAACAACAAGATGACTTCTGATGTTGCATGGTCTATTTAATTGGGTGGTACATCTGGTAAAGACTGATTTGTAGGGGGGTCAGAAATAAAAGGTATCAGGTAACCTCTGGAAATTATATTTTGTACCTATCGATCTTGGGAAATTTGTAGCCAGGCACTTGGGTACAATGAGAGATGACCCCCGACTGCCTCCAGAGATGGACAGTGGGACAACCCCTCAGGGGCGATGAAAGGGACAATCAGAGAAAGCATCTCTATCACCCTGGTGTTGTGGACCCCCACTTGGAGCGCTGCATCTTCCATTATAACCTCCCCTCTACCTCTAGGGGAGGTCTGACCTTGGACTTGAGGGGAAACCTTTTTGGGATTTATGGAACCACATTTTCCCTCCTGTTTGATCCTTGGGATAGGGTCTAGAAGGAAGGGAGAAACAGACTCAAACAGCAGATAAGGTTTTCCCTTCCTGCTCGCACCTGGTCAAAATCTCTTTTACTTGAGGTCCAAAAAGACTTGAACCATCAAAGGAGATGGAAATCAGCCTCCAGTTAGCAATAGAGGTAAAGGTGGAGAGCTGCGCAGATATCTTGTCAGTGGATCCCGAAGCTACTGAACCCTGAAGGGTATCTCCCAACTCCTTTAGGAGATCCCTTTGAAGCCTAGTAAAATTGGACAGGTAATTCAGCGATTGTAAGTAAATGCTGCTGAAAAAAGGTACTCTTTCCATACCTATCCATCATCCTAGACTCTTTATTAGAAGGATAGATATTTGAGGATGTCTCTGACAACTCCTTCTTTCTACCACCATAGTATCCACAGGTACTCCCTTAGTTAGAAAAGATTTGTCTGGAGCGGTCATAAATTTGTTTGGCCTCCTCGAGACAGGCTCCATTATGTCCATAGAAGTCCAAGCTTTCAGGGCTATGACCCCTAAAAGTTGGTCATATGGCGGTGTCACCCAGGAGGTGGAAGGTTGGGAACCAAAAGCCTCAAGGTAAACTAATTCATCCTCAGTAGGGTTTGAGGTCTTCCAATCACCCCTCTGTCTAAGGATTTCAAGGATGTCTGCAAAGGAGACATCTTCAGAGCGGGATCATGGGGACCCTTCTGACTCATCCAAATCAGTGTCCAAAGTGACAGATTCAGGTGAGTCAATGTGCTTCCTCTTACAAAGTCTCTTCCGAGGGACTGCCCCAGAGGGATAATCTGTGGAGGTCTCAGAAGAGGGGACAACTCCAATGGGGGCTCCCTGGGGCTCTGGGTCCCTATGCTTAGGGGCAAGCAGGGGAGAAGAGGTTGCTGCCAGCTGCTGTAGGGACATCGGATCGAATGGCAGGGCTTTAGCACTAGACAAAGCTTTCTCTATCACCTTGAAAGCCTTACCACCCAGCTCTGAAGAAGCCCTCTGCTCCGAGGAAACAGAAGGTCGATTCTGAGCAGGAGGGGCAGGTTCCGAAGGCGACGTGGGAGCAGAGCTCACACGAGCCAAAGCACTGAGAGGGAGAGTCGGTTCCGAAGAAAAACTAGGGTGAATATCCCTCTAAGAGTCGACCCGAGAGCATCGGCTCCCAGATCCCCCGGCTCCAGACTGAGCCAATGAGGATAGAGTTATCGGTTCTAAGGAAGCAGGAAGAATTCTCAGAACCGAAGGTTCCAGCACTAAAGGACCTGAAGCATTAGACTCCAAGAGTGAAGCAGTTGGAGTAGGAGCAGTAGACTGAAGATGGGACAACTCTGAAGCCTTTGGGTCCAGAGAAGCTAAACATTTTGCCAGCGCCGTGTCACAGAGCAGCTCTTCACCACCTGCTCGACATCCTCAACAGAAAGTGTACTGGAGGAATGGGTGGAGATAGATGGAGATCTCCTCTTTTCCAAAATAGGAGATTTTAACGTTGGTGAAACCAGTTCCAAAACAGGTGAGTGACTCGACAGAGAAAGTTGTCTCAACACTGATGAAACAGATGGCACAGAAACAGAATTGGAGCCAGAACTCTTCGGCTCCATCGCTTTTAATTTCTTTGATGGTTCCGAAGCCGGAACTGATGGAGATTTCCTTTTATGATTTTTAGGAACTGTCTGACCTTGTTCTAGCTGTTCTTGGCAAGAACAAGTCATAAGGCCCCTATCTATAAGTTTCCTTTTCCTTTCATTAAGAACCCTGGTGCTGAAAGCATGACAGAAAGTACAGGGTTCTTGTAAATGAGCCTCTCCAAGGCAGTACACACAACTGGTGTGACTGTCAGTCAATGACATTTTTTGAGAACATCTGTCGCATTTTTTAAAGCGGTGTTCTTTATGTTCTCTGTCTTTATCCTTAGACATATTTCTATTGAGAAGAAATAAGAATGGAACAACAAAAAAACAATAGTACAACTATACAGAGAAGAAATATATATATATATATATATATATATATATATATATATATATATATATATATATATATATTTTTTTTTTTTTTTTTAATATATAGAAGGAGAAGGACTAGCACACAGAGAGGAAAGGCCCTCTAATTTAAATGGGCAACTATGACCCTCTAACTAAAACGGGCAGTACAATCCTTAAGAAAAGGGGGACAAGGGAAGCAAACACTCATGACAATCACTCGGATAATAAAGAAAAAACTAGTTAAATAGAAAAAGGTGAAGAAATATAGTCAAAAATATAGAAAATTTTCACTTAGCCAATGAGCCAGTAAGAAGACAACCTCGAAGCTTTCGCGGCAAATGAGATCTGGGGAATGGCTGTGGTGCACCATGGGATAGGGGAAAGCCTAAAGCCAGTAAAAGCTCTCGAGCTTTTGTATCGGCCGAGTTGGAACCGAAGATTAGCTCCGAACCCATCCAGCAAGAATTACTGCGAGATAGGACTACATAAAATCAGAGGATTCCCTCGGCACTGGGACAGCGGGCTCCAGTCCAGAGGTAGGAGCCGAACTCTTCCGAGCCGATGCCCCGAGAGTTAAAGCTGGAACCAAAAGATCGGTGCGACTATCCTTCCTGGACCTGACCAGCGACTGATGGCTCCTAGACTTCTCGATGGGCTCCAAAGAGGTCCAAGTAATCGTAATCGATGGAACTGGAGCAGGCGCCAGTTCCAAAGGCTCCACAATAGTCAGCTCTAACTCCTCCAGCTCCAAAGGACCGGTATGGCTCGAAGGAGGAAAAGAAGATGGAGGAAAAGTTTTCAGTTCCAAAACACCGGTGCCTGTAACAACTTCTGCATCACACGATCCACATCCAAATCAGATAGCCTTGTTAAGGACCGAGAAGAGTGGATTGAAGGTGCCGCTGATTGTAGGATAGGTGACTTAAGTACTTCGGATACCAGTTCCAGGACTGGGGACCGGCTCCAAAAAGTTAAGACACTCAGTTCCGAAGGCTGTGGAGTCGATGTCGATTTCTTTTTAGATGTTGTTGGATCCGAAAAATCTATGCTCCGATGAACAGGACTTAGTAGATTTCAGGGATTTGCCAGCTTTATCTTGGTCACCCAAAGCTTCCTGAAAAGATGATTTTACTAGCCCTCAGTCAATTAGTTTCCTTTTTCTCTCATACAAAACCCTGCTACTAAAAGAATGGCAGATGGAACAACAATCTTGTAAGTGCCGGGCACCCAAACAGTAGACACAATTGACATGACTATCAGTCACAGACATCTCCTGTCCACACTTTGGCCATTTTTTAAAACCAGACTTGGGGGGGTTTTCCCTGATCAGCCATAATAATCAGTTTCCTTTTAAAAGTACACCAAAAACAAGATATAAGGTCACAAAGACAAGTGTTCAACAAGTCCAAAAACCACAAGTATTTTAAGATATAAGCAGCTCTTAAAACAACTGCCTCTAAGACACTAAATAGAATCTAACTATTAATAGCTAGAACACACTATTATAGGCTATAAACTACTAACTACCTAGTAAACACACTTTAATCCACTAAGCACTGTTATTAATACAGCCCTTAAAAAAAAAACAAATGGGTTCTATAATACTAAATAGAGTTTAATTGCTAAAGCTGAAGAAACACACTCTAATAAACTATAAACGCGTTAAAACACACTTCTAAACTACTAACACTCTGCTAAGGCACACCAAAAGAAGGGAAGGGAAATAACAAAGGCCTAATAAACAAAGGCCAACAAGGCTATAAAAGTCACTATAAGAAGTTAAACTACATACTAATACAAATGTTTTAAAGTTATTAAATTGCAAGAAAAACTATTAATAAAGATAAATTTTTCTATACTGGCCCGAGCTGTGAGGAAACCTCTGATCTGTTGCAGCGGCAAACTAGATCTGAGGTAACACGTGGTGTATCATAAGATAGGGACTTGCCTAGAGCTGTCTGAAGACCCCGAGTTTTGTAGTTGGCCGGCTCAGAGCCAAGGATTGGCTCAGAACCCATCTGTAAGAATGAATGGTAAGCTAGAACAACTTCACATCAATGGATATAAGAGTATACCTTACTATTTATAACAGTAAATCTCTGGAAATGTTGATCTTGAGCTTTAAATACCTGGGCACTGTTTTTATACCACAACATGTACCCTGAAAATCCTTAATGTATCTGTGAAACTGTGTTTCCTTTTTTTAATTTTAGGATTAAGTAAAAACACTCAAAATTTCACGTGTCATTATGCTGGCACATAAACTTGAGCAAGTGACTTCATTTACTAATCACAATTCAATATTCTCTTATTTATAACTTTTATTGTTATGGTAGACCACCTAAACTTTTCACTTCCAAAACTCAAAAAAAGAAGAAAAAAAAAAGAAAGAAATGCATACATAAAAACATACAACTAAAATTCATAGGAATACTAAAATCATTTTAATTATATATTTTCTTACCTTTTCTTCTTCAATGTACTGCTTATCATACTCTAGAGAATAAAACTCAATTGGAAAGTTGCATGGATTTTTCACCAATATGTCAGCTTCTTCCCCAGGACTGTATGGCAAGACAGGTCCAAACTCCAAAACTGCTGGTGTAAAATTAAGCTGTGGCTCCAAGCCTTGACCCTGGGCAAGCAGCATCACCCTGTGGCTACTTTGAGCTATATATAATGTCAGACGTTGATTGTATAATTTCTAATGTTAAAAGAAAATGGAAAAGAAAATATTTATTAGTTATTTTAGGTTCATCCTCACCATTTACTATCTCAATAGCAAACAAAACTTAAATGGGGCTTTGTAACACAATCTTATTAGGGAAAGGGGTGGTGGATCCCTGAGGATGCATCTCATTGGGTTGAGTTTTTCTACAAAATCGGCATTAAATACTGCAATCTTTATATCATTCCTGGCACCAACAGTTATTTTTTAGAGATACTTTTTTATCCAGTTTTAGCTCGCTATTTCGAGCAGCATATCTTCCTGGCTATCAAAACAATCTCAGATGAAAAAAGCAATCATCTTCTTGCATTTGCTAGGGTTCCACTGTACATACCATTTTGAATGATTTTAGTAGATATTCTAATCACGACTCTATGCACCTGCTCAATGTGTTCACAAAGCCATATGTTAAAAATGCTTTATTATATTCATAGGTTCATAGACAAGTACTAGGCTTAATGCCCCTGTGAACCATTTTAAGCCTAGCCAATTTTTCTTAGTGGGAATCAAACCTTGTACCTCTGTCTGTCAATCAAACACGTTGACCATTATGCCAACTCCCAACTGACCAATTCTAGGAAGAGGGTTTGGCATAATGGTAAAGGTCTTTACCTCACAGATGCAGATACAGATACAGTTTTTAAGTACAACTTCTGGTTGTTGGCTAGCCTTGTAATAGTCAGCAAAATGATAGCCTTGTATTTTACTATAACTAGAACATTACTCCTTACTTTATCTTCTTCCAGATTCATATTATGTAACTCACTTGTAAATACTTTCTGAAAATTCATCTGAGTACCTCTTTAAAGCCTGTATGATCATACCTCCCAACCATACAGAATTACTTAGTTTTTACTGAGTTTTGGGGTCCAAATGAAGGGGTGTCATGATTCCCGAGTAGCACCCCTTAATTTCCATTTTTTTCCTTTTGTTTTTCAGTTTAGGCGCTGTCAGCGATGACATCATCACACGCACGATGATGTCAGCACCGTCAGGGCTACCAGCCAGTCGGGATTGAGCTGAAGGAGCTCACGACTTGCAGACATCATTTCCAGCTGTCCGCAAATGTGAGCGGGAACAGGAACAGCTGAGCTAACGGTTATGTGGAGCGGAGCTTTATATATGCGAGCAGCTAACAGTTACTTTATGGATTATATGCGAGCAGAGCTTGAAGGTCATACAAACGGGATGTCGGCGGAATAAAGAACTGCAGTAAGGTGTGTGTGTGTGTGTGTGTGTGTGTGTGTGTGTGTGTGTGTGTGTGTGTGTGTGTGTGTGTGTGCGTGTGTGTGTGAAAATGCCCCCCATTCAATATACCTGGTTTGCAGAGGTAATCAGGCTTAAATCCTGTACCTTCAGTACAGGGTAAAAAGAGCTTAAAGTCCCTAGTCACCACCACTTGTGAACTTTGCCTAGGTTTTTTGTGCTAAGAGTTGAGAGCTATAGCGAGAACTGAATTTGTATTCCCCCAGGTATTTTCTGCTAAGAGTTGAGAGCTATAGTGAGAACTAAATTTGTATTCCCCCAGGTATTTTCTGCTAAGTGTTGAGAGCTATAGTGAGAACTGAATTTGTATTTCCCCAGGTATTTTCTGCTAAGGGATGAGAGCTGTAGTGAGAACTGAATTTGTATTCCCCCAAGTTTTCTGTTAAGAGTTGACAGCTATAGTGAGAACTGAATTTGCATTCCCCAGGTTTTTTTGTGCTAAGAGTTGAGAGCTATAGTGAGAACTAACTGTGTATTCCCCCATTATTGGCTTTGTTTGTCCAGGTTATTTGGGCTAAGAAGTTGAGAGCTGTGGTGAGAAGTGAAAAATGAATTCATTAAATGATAGCCAGTAAGTTTCAGTCTTCCTATTTTTCAGGAAGCGGCTGATTTAGCACAGTGGTATGTTGCTCTGACTGTAGTGCATAGGGTCCTGGGTTCAAGACTTACAAGTGAAATGCATGGTGGTAACGCATTTTATTCTAGCAACTTTACAACATTATACAAGCAATGTTTAAAAATGTGTCCCTGGTTTTTGACCCTTTGCCCCCTCCAAAAAAATGAAATTGAAAATGTGTGTGAAGCTGTGCAAGATGCCTATGGCTTAAACTGCTGTCATTCTATTTATAGTGTGGGTGTGGAAGTAGACTTTTATGATGAAAATGTTCTAAATTGGGCAGTTTTGGCATTATTGGTTTATGCATTTTGTTTCATTGCTTACAGTACAGTCTACTGGAAAAATGTTTAAACAATAAATTTAAAATGCACTCTGTCTAACAAGTGTGCTGCATTATACAAGGAATATAATTTAATAAAGTCAGGAAGGTGCATCAAAGAAAAGAACACATGTATGTTTCTTGTTTTGCGTGCAAGGGGCCAATGATTTGAAAACAGCCTAAAGATAATCTTTATCCACCACTGGCCAGATGCATTTTCTTTGGATGCGGTGTGGGTTTCAATGCTGTTTCAATGAATGTAAGTTTCAAGGGAAGACAAGTTTTAATGCCAAGTCTATTTTCATCGTGAGACAGTATTGCTTTTATAGTGTTTGTGCATTGTTGTGCTGTAAAAATAAAATCCAAATAATCATTGTAGAAGTAAAGCAGTATGCACACATTACTGTTTATGGTAATGGGGTGAAATAGCCAGGTAATGGGACATCGGAGTGGCTGCAGGGGGACTCTGGTGCTATATTTTGGTTGCCTGTTCTTCAGTTTACATTTGAAAGTTGGTATCCCACAATTCCATTGGAGTGGATGGGGTTATGTAATTATGTATGCAAATCAGATGGTAATCAGCATACAGATTTGTTTCTATTTTTATGGGCCTTGTCCAGATTTTAATGTTTCTAGGTTGAGAAGTATGTGCATGATATATTAAAGAATTTACCTTTAGTTCTTGTTCTATTCTCCATGGTACATGCTGAAATTCCCAGTTTGTAGGTCCCATAGGAATATACTAGGTTAATCACCACCGGGGCCTTTATAAGCCTAACCATGCAACCCAACTCAATTGCATCCCCAAGTAACATGGGCATCTGTTTGGACGTTTATGTTAGATAGGAGGTTGCTAAAGGTTAGTTAGAGAATATTTAATTTCATTGTTTATTATTAAAGCTAAAATTAACTTTCCCTAAAAACAAAAGGAAGTAAAGGTACTAGAGGCTCAGTGAGGATAAGGAAGGTAAATATTTGTAGCTCCTCTATGTGAAAAGAAAACATCCGCCAAAAAAGGAAAGGAAAATGGAATAAAAAAGAAAGCATACAAAAGAAGAAAGGAAAAAGATAGTTTTTAATTTCTAAATCAAATACTTTAACACCTTTATTAAATTATTATTTAAAAGACATATGCACACATATATTAAAAGACAAGAAAACAAGCCATATTAACATTTTTCAGTTACATACTTTATATATTACATATGTGTTTTCTTTCTTTACAACTCCCATTCAGTCCAGCATTACATAAATTGCTCAATTCCTGCCTTTCCTCAAACCCCACTTCTCCTCCTGAACATTGATTTTCACATACTGTTTGACAAATTAAATTTATTTCTATGTAATTTGTACCTTCCCTTTTCTAAAGCTCACATTTCCAAATACTTTTATCTCTTTTACAATATTCAATACTTCAAATACATTTTGTTCAAACTCTGATTTCCATTTTCTAGTAACTGCTTTTTGGCAGTCAACAGAATTTAACTTACTAAGGCCTTACTGTTTATAGGTAATTCAGATCCTGTGTCCCAGCAAAAAAAAAAAAAAAAAAAAAAAGAAAAAGAAAAAAAATTCTTAGCTGTAGCCATTTGCTCCACCAATATTTCAGACAGCGTATTCTGCGGGGATTTTATTTTTAATCTGCCAGCTTATTACACTCCCAAAACACATGTTCAGTTACTTCTTTCTTCCCCATCATACCTCCAACATTTGCTTTCTACCCAAGGAAGAGTTTTTTGAAGTCTGCTGTGTGTATAAATACCTATGCAAACACTTCCAAACAAAAATACTAAACCTTCGGGACTTTGCATACTTGAGAGTCATACATATGTCCTCCCATTGTTCCCTTGTAAACTGCTTTTCCAGTCTTTCAATCTTTCCAATCTTTTCTAATCTCATCTGGTTGAATTTTATAGTTATCTTGCAATATTTCATATGCCCTACTAATTATTCCCCTTTCCCCCAATGTCTGTTCTAGATTCAACTGAAAATTCTCCCAAAGCAGGTTTTACACTTACAACTCCCCTATCCCCTTCTCTTTGCCTATACTCTGATATCAGATCCTGGTAGGGAAGGCATTCTCTAACCTGATATCCAAACTTCTTCTTGGCCTCTATTACCTTTCCCTCTCAAGTAATTAACTCCCTATGCCTTGGTTCCTTTCCCAGTTTTGTCCTATAAATTTCAGCCCCCTCATGCCTATTTTATGTACCCCTACGTACAGTCATACCTATTAGCAAATTTTCCTTTTTTCCAATCCTGTGATGGCTTAGTTCTTACATCTTATATTTCTGCAAATTTATGAATGTAATACTATGTATAGTTATTTTCTCCTCAAGGATCTGCATCCAAAATATCACTCTCTCTCTCTTTATGTTTTGAACCTCCCTCCACTTCATTATCACCATTTTCCACTATGAGCTATGAATTTATGCTTGTGTTATGTAGATGAACTTGAACTATATAGCTCTAAAACATCCCTTTAAATTAGGTATTTCTAAATCATCTTGCTCTATTGGGAGAATCAGTTTATCCCACATACCTGTTGTCTCCTCTTCCCCTCCCAGATAAATTCTTTCAATTTGTTATTAATTATTATATACAACTTCTTATATGGTTGGTAAAATATGCCTGACCTGTATACAAAACTAAAGGGACTAAAAATATTTTCACTGTTTGTATCTTACTATCCATATCCATAAACAAGAGTTTCCAATTCCTCAGTTTTTGTATTATCTTTTTAGTCTCTTCCCACACATAAAAAAGCACATCGCAAAAAGGAAACAACTCTAATTTATTAGAAATGGGTTAAGTGCTTTTGTCTTATGATAAAAGACATGTTAATACTTCATCATAACCAAACACTCTGTATGCAAGCATTTCCTTATATAGGAAATTATGTGATTAAATCAGCTGACCTCTTAAAATACATAAAATAATATATAAATCCACAAACTTATGCACACTACTAAATACTTAATTAATAAAAATACTTCAAATGCATATGATACATAAATAGTCTTATTTTAACTTAGCTGCCCTCAATGCAATAATATTTGCTTATTTAAACCTGGATGTGGAGCTGCATTTAATAATAAATGCCACCATAGCTCTTTATAATCTAAAGTGCTCTCCCAATTGCCCCCCTTGGTGACTTTATAACCTTGTTCACCAGAGAAAATTAAAAATTATTAAAATTATTGACTGTGGTGGTGGTGCTGCGGTAGCGTTGTCGCCTCACAGTAAGACACTGTCTGGCTCGATTCTCAGCTAGAGCGTCTTCTGCGTGAAGACATGCATGAATGGGCATACCTTCGTTGAAGGTTGTGTGTCAGGCCTGGCAAGCCGTTATGTAAAAATCAACTGCCAATCATTAGCGGACCGGAGTTCCGCTGTGGCGACCCCTAACCGGGAAAAGCCGAAAGACACACTGCATGTAGTGGAATGTTTATGTAAAGTATTAGATGTTACGTGAGTTTTAATGTCATATATGTGTTCATAAATGTAGTGACTTAACGTCTGTTCATTTTTTCCCCACACACAAAATTCTTGATATGCTAGGCAGATAGCCAAATATATCCCCTCCTTTTGTTTTACACTTACACACTGGTGGTTATGAAATAATTGTGAAATATGTACTTAGAGAAATACAAGGGCCATCATTTACATAATTACAATACTTACATGCTTCACTCTTAGATATTTGTTTCTCTGTAGTGGACCATTATTATAATGATTTATATGTTTTTAAGTTATCTGCATATTCATTACATCTGTAAAAACAAAACTAGGTTTCTCACCCAGTTTAGTAATATTACCTAAATTAATAGTGTTTGCAATTTTGTTTCTAATGCTAGCTAAAATAATACATTTTTCACTTAAGTATATACAAGGAACTAGTCTTTAAAAATCTTTCCTATTATATCTCACTTTACTAAATAATGTAATATTTTCCCTCCTAAAAGTGGAGAAAAATATCTGCATCTCTACCTCTTAATTTCTTCAGCTAATGTGTCAACCAGCTGTTACTGTTAAAAATAATCTCCACTTATAACCATTATTTTTAAATGATTTAATTCAATCTCAAACTCTTTATCAACAATTAACCTAGACAAAGTTATCATTTGTCCCTTAATAAGGTTGTTTTCTGCCAATTAGAATAGTTACTAATAAAGTATCAATAAGCATTTGAAAAAGTTGTTTTCTATAAATATTAGACCCAAATTTCAAATTATTCATGTCCTTATAAACTATAACATGCAAGTAATCTACATGATATCATATGATGTTTTGTGCACAAATCTATGAAAATAAGTGGAGGATTCAAAAAATTCAAAGCGACTCAATCAACACGTTATCACCACCAATCCATAATATAAACAAAAAAAATCTAAAATCCTTAAATATAACTTGATATAATTTTTCAAACATGATTTAAAAACAAAACAAAAAATTGTTCCCACTGCCATACTACATTAGCATATATGGGGGCTGAGGTTTTCCGCATAGCAACCCATTTAAGTTGATGATAAAATTTGCCTTCAAAATAAAAGTAATTATAATCCAGCACATTCTGCATAGACTGATCAACCTAATGTCCTTGCTAGTTAACCTTTCTATCAAACTTAATGACCACCAAGGCACAATCCATTCCTATATCAGGGGGAATGAGTGTGAACAAATTCTGAACATTACTAGTTACAAATAATTCATGCTCATCAAATGCTATACTGCTCATATGTTGTTGAAAATTCCATAAATCCTTTAATATATAATTATGCTCATCAAAAAATAATTTCAATTTCCTATCAACATACCTCACCAAGGGTTCTGTTTTGGCAATGTGAAGCTGAAACAATAGGCTTTAATGATGAATTTATATTTATGTTTATGCATCTTAGGTATAACTTTCAAGAATTTATGAAGGTTAACATTAATAAACCACTGCAAAAATGAAATTTTCCAACTGTTACTCCATAGATTTATAGGCAATATGAATTTCATTAATTGATACCTTTTGACAGAAATCAGTATTCATAACTAGTGGTATACAGAATGTTTTATAGGTCCTGATTCAGAATTAGTCTGGTTGTTTTAAAGTTACACTTTACAAATTATGTTAAGTTATATTTAAGGTTTTTAGGCAAGGGCCAGATTCAATAAAGCCTACACTTAATGTATGCTAAGTGTGCACTGTTCTGAATGAACAGAAAACACAGACATAACACACACCCTCTTCCTCCTAAACAAACCTACATACCATGCTTCTCTTAAGCATTACTGCATCCTTAGTCTTCTGCTTTTATCACCTTACAAATTATATGTCAGTCAAATTTACACACATTTCTCCCATGATCTGCTTCACCTTCAATCATTCAAATCACCCACTTCACCATTAATCACTTCCAAAATGTACAACTCACCCAATCTTTATTTCAAATTTAAATTATTAAACCCTCACACCTACCACACCAAAATAAAATTAACTCTTAAAGTTAAACCAAAATAAGCCTCCAAATTTCAATCTTTCTCTCTCTTACCAGTTTCTGCAGATATGCACCCAAACTCTGGCCCCTCCTCCTATCCTGACTCCTCGGTAGCCTCCAAAAATCATTCCAAGCCAAACACCTCTACCTACTCATCCCACCCATCACTCCAAGACATGGACCTCACCACCATCACCCAAACAGCATAAATTAATTTCCTAAAAATACTCATAGCATCTATAATAAAATTTCACACCTCCATGTACTGTCTCTTGCAGATATCTAAGAGGAGATTTTATTCGGGTATATAGGGCATTTAGTGACAACTACCTCTGGGAATGTTTGGGGTTAACAAAAATTGCTCATCAAACAAGCTGTGTAGAAGATTCTATAGGAATGGAAGTGTACTAATTGGTTCTCTGACAGAGTAGGTGATCAATGGAACAGATTATCAAATTACATTAAAGCAAGTACGTGTTTAGATATTTTTAACAACAGCCTGGATACTTATTATGGGAACAAGTGTTTTGGTATATTGGCAAGCTAGAAGGGCATTAATGCCTGTGCTTGAAATATTTGTATGCATGTATACTAAAATATATCTTTATCACATGATTATTTGAATGCCTTTTAAGGGGTGTGTGTGCTTTCCAATGTTCATTCTATGGCGGAAGATCCCTGTACACAGGACACACTGAGCTCACCACTCACTCTATTCCCGACAATTTTGTGGATTTTACTCAGAATTTGACATCCAGTATTACTGCAGCCATTCGAAGAGGATTTAAGCATGGTACTAATCAAGAATTGGGTGTGTGTACTTCACCGACTTACAACAACTGCAGCAGTGAAACCAAAGGAACTTGGGAATAGTTCTTCAATACCAAACAACGACATTTTGGCTTATGTTTGCAAAGACACAGTTAATCCCTTCTCTACCTGTTGTGAAGCTGAAGCACAGAGCACAGTAAGTACTGACCCCAACATATCCCTTACAAGTGAATATAACAATTACAAAACCGCTTGAACATTTGTCAACAAAATATGTGTCTTTGCAAGTGGAGGTTTTATACCCCGAGGAATGCATTACTCAAAGTTGTGTTCCACAGGGATTATGGGTATACAAGTTTCCAAATGGGGTGCAGAATGGTGATTCATGGTTTTCAGAACTGATAAAAATATTTAACAACACCGGGATAGCTGTGATGAAAACATTATGTAACAGTTATAGAAATACTTTAAAGGAAATTCAACTTCAAATGACTACCTTGGGTCAGTAGTGTTTTTTCTTCTTTTATTATATTGTATGCTGAAATTGGTGCAAGCTAGTATTATTTCTAGAAAGAAAGGTAAATTGAGAAGGGACATTGCTTCATATTCTGCAGGACTGGGTTATCCTATACATAAATCGAATATATCTGATAATAATACACCAATTGAGTAACGTGACAAAGGTAACAATTCAGGTGCAACAGTTGATGTTAATATTATAAACACTACCAAACAGACTGCAGTTCACACCAATCCAGGTCTTGCCTGTAACACCTACTGGGCCTTTTTTTAGTGAATCCAACAGGAGTGAAACAGACACTGAAGTGGCAGGTAAGTGCAAACAACAAAGGGAAAGGCAGGAAATGGAAAAACACAGAGTATGGGTTTGACATTTTAAACCTAACTGATGAATTTTTGTCACTTGAACTGATTTTGGTTCTTAAAAATGTTTAAATTTTATCCCTAGCAATTCAGTTAACATTCCAAAACTTATTGTAGACTTCAAGTTGTATGCTAGGAAACTCAGCTTGAGTTTTGTGATGGCACAGGTACCCTGCATTGCGAGAGGGGGAGAATTGTTGAGAAAGAGAAGCACTTTTAACCCTCCTTTAAATAGTACTCCAAGTTTTCACCAGTCTTTGTGAAATTGGCTTTAGGAACCAGCTCCAAAGGCAACAAGTGAGAGAAAATTTGATTATACCAGGAAGACAGGTTTTACAAGATTTTATTGGAAGGAAAGATATGCGACTAATGAGGGCAGATAAAGGAGGTAAACTTGTGATTATGACTAATGCAGATTATCAGCAAGCCATCATGGAATTGTTGAGTGGTGCAAGAAATTATGTTGAAGTGTCCATTTGATGGTCTTAGACTTATTCACTCAAGTAAATTTAAATCAGACCACTTAGAATTTTTTACAAGTTGATCATCCAAAAATGGCTTCCCTTTTTGGGATTCCTAAGGTTCACAAAGATCACATTAAGCCTCCTTTTAGACCAACAGTCTCTGCACCTTTTTCCAAGACTGAATCCATTTCCATCTGGTTGGATCAACAGTCGAATCCCATTGTTCAAAAATCTAGATTCTATTTGTGTGATTCTTGACACTCACTGGAATTGCTTAGGGAGCATGTGCAGGTCATTGGATAATTCTGTTTTGCCTCTCTAGATGTCACATGTTTGCATACAGTCATTAACCAGGAAATGGGCACTGATTTCTTGAGAGAATATTTAGTCAACAATTCCAACTTTGATGGTGACAAAGTCAATACCATATGTGAGTTAATGGAGCTGGTGTAAGACAACTATTTTTTTCAGCTTTGGTAAGAAATACTTCAAGCAAAAGACAGGTGTGCCAATGGGGGTCAGAGTGGCCCTGGCTTCTGTCAATACTGTCATGTCCACTTGGAACAAACATTCTTGGAAAAACACAAACTATGTGCAAGATTGTTTTATAGAAGATTTATTAACAACTTTATTTTTTTGTGGAGAGGAAGTAGAGAAGAATTTTGGAGTTTTGTAAACTATTTGAATAAAACCACTTATTTTTTAAGATTTACTGTAGGAGGGTTTGGCAATTGTCTGAATTACTTAGACATTCAGTTGTCATTTGATGTCCAAACTGGTCATTTTGTCAGCAAACGTTTCAGAAAAGAAAGTTTTACAAATCAGTATTTGCATCGTGACAATCTCCATCCACACTACATGAAGAAGAATGTGGCAATTCATTCATTTAAGTAGACTGACTTCAAACAATGGAGTATTTGCTGAAGAAGCGACTTTACTCTAAAGGTTATTCATAGAAAGAAATTATAGTGAAGATTGGTTAGCGCGAATAGAACTTGAGGTACAGAAATTAAGATTTGGTGTCACATGTCCAATATTGCGTTATGGTGATTCTCATATGCCAACTGGACAATAGCTCTTTCTGGATGCAAGTGGAACAGATTGCAAATATTTTTTTGTCTTTCCCATTGCCCATATGTCAAGAAATTTGGGCAGTAAACAATATATACAAACAAACTGGAATGTTATCTTGGGCAACAATGATTTAGTAAAAGAAACAGGTGATAGACCTTTGATTTCTTTCAAGAAAACTGTCAACATTAAAACATTATGTGAGAGAAATGAGAAGCTGGAATTAAAGAAGCGTTCATCATTACCCCCAGGGACTTTCCAATGTGAACACTGTAAGCAATCCAACTAACTTAAAAATGAGTGCACAAACCAAATTTACACTAATTCCTCAAAAATTCTTATGGTAGGGTGGGTGGGGGGGTTAAAAGTACTACACCTTGTGTTTATGTAGTTAGTTGAAGATTGCCCTTTAAAGAATAATGCAAGATTTAATCTCCTGATGAATAATTTGAGTTCTACTAGTGTTTTGGATAAATCCATGGTGCTCAGGGGGACAAAGTGAAAACCTCTGGTAAACAACTCAAAAAAGTCAGAGGTTGGTGTAATTTCCATAAAGTTGTAAATGGTATAGTTGTCCTTGGTTACCACCTTATAATTACCACTAGATAAGTCCCTATCAACGTCTTCATCATTAACTAAACCACCTTTGTTGGAATCAGTTACCTGCGTAACCTGTTCCAATTCTGTTGGTAGAACATTGTATTCCTGCCCCCTGGTCTGCCCTGGGGATACTGAAAAACCTGATGCTAATTTTTCTTATTGTCTTTTTGAGCCAATCGCTCACTTCTCCTGGGTGGGTCTGCTAATGGGGTATTAATGTTCTCAGTGTTATCAGTAATGTCAGTTCTCCCTTCATCATTAGAAGTATTACATATTACTAAATGATAGCATCAGTATAGCAAGTGCACTAAAACTTAACAGGGAGAAATTATGAGTAAACAAAAAACTGTTTTGAAAATGCCAGGCAATTAACAGGTAGTTAGTTAATGATGAATTTTTATTTTTTGTTATCAACTTTCAACCAGAAGTACATGTTTTACTATTAGGATTTATACTTAGAATATTTTAAGTGCATATTTATATATATACTTTTTAATATTTATTCTTAGCATTTGTATTTTTAAAAAATTGTTATTTAACATACTGCATGAATTATTAGTGGTTTGCATTAACTGCTCATATGTATTTATTTTTATAAGATTTTTTGACACACAAGGTATTTAGACACTTTTTAAAACAACGTGTTATTGCAGCATTATTGATTTGCTGGGAGTACGAATATTTTAACATCTTAAAAAATACTTTAAAAGTACCTTATAAAATGTTCAAACTTTTAACTAATTACCACAATTAATACCAGGAGTGGTCGATAAGTGATCACCTGATGTTTGTACAATGATATAAAATGGTTTTACTTTTGACTGAGCAGTATCTTGATAAAGCCTGGTAGGAACCAGGCGAAAGTGCTTGATTAATTTTTCTGTTCTTATTCATTAAAGTTACTTAACTTCTATTTATTTCTGGTTGTATCACATCTGTGATTCCTGGACTGAGTGTTTCTACCCATGAAGTTGCTTTTTACACTGTAAGCAATGCCATCACATCTGTAATTTTTCTTTTGTTCATTTTAAACATTTGGATGTGCCTATATGGGCTAGAGAGAGATATGACTGTTCATCCAACTATGTGGTGTATGCAGCTATTCGTGAATCATGTTGTTGCTTTTATAGAGGCAAAACTATTATGCATTTAAAAAGAAAAATGTACGAACACTTGTTAGCCATCAAGAAGAAGGATTTTTGTAATGCTTTGGCTAAGCACACTGTTACAGTCTCCATCCACACCACATGAAGAGGAACGTGGTTAAAGGCCAATTCATTCGGTTAAGTAGACTGACTTCAGACAATGGAGTATTTGCTGAAGAAGCAACTTTACTCAAAAGGTTATTCATAGAAAGAAATTCTAGAGAAGATTGGTTAGCGCGAACAGAACTTAAGGCACAGAAATTAAGATTTGGCGTCACACGTCCAATATTGTGATATGGTGATTCTCATACACCAACTGGACAATCATACTTTTTGGATGCAATTGGAACAGACTGCAAATATTTTTTTGACTTTCCCATTGCCCATATGTCAAGAAATATAGGCAGTTAAACAGTGCGTACAAAAAAATTGGAAAGTTATCTTGGGCAACAATGATTTAGCGAAAGAAATTGGTGACAGAACTTTGATTTCTTTCAAGAAAACTGTCAACATTAAAACATTATGTGAGAGGAATGAGAAGTCAGAATTAAAGAAAAGATAGTCATTACCCCCTGGGACTTTCCAATGTGGACACTGTAAGCAATGCCATCACATCTGTAATTTTTCATTTGTCCATTTTAAACATTTGGATGTGACTATAGGGGCTAGAGAGATATGACTGTTCATCCAACCATGTGGTGTATGCAGCTATTTGTGAATCATGTTGTTGCTTTTGTATAAGCAAAACTATTAAGCATTTAAAAAGAAAAATGTACGAACACTTGTCAGCCATCAAGAAGAAGGATTTTTGTAATGCTTTGGCTAAGCACACTTACATGTACAGATTTCAGGAAATTTTCTTTTTTTGTATTAGATTCTGTTTCTGCCGAGGATTTCAGTGGTGATATCAAGACACTACTAGAATGCAAAGAGACACTCTAGCAGATCAGAATGAATGCCAATAAACTGCCTGGTTTAAATGAATCTATTAACATTAAGTGTTTTTTTAATAAGACAAAGGATTTAAAGATGACATTTTTTATGGTATTTTAGACATAATTCAATCGCTGTAAATAAAACGCTACCAGCCAGGTGAACCCTCCTTGCCAAGTTACATAAATAAATTTAGTCAAAAGAAAACAGGTAGGAGTGAAGCAGATATATCAACGAACTAGCCAAACTGTAATGATGCAATGAATAATCCAGAGATATCCAGTAATGTTCTCAGCAAATCACGAAGTAAATATACAAAAAAGCAAAACTTTATTCCATGAGATAAGCGCTTTCGCTGTATGCAGCTTCCTCAGATCTCTTAACAAATTCTAACTTAAAAGGTTCAAGATATATAGGCATATCAATTAAGCAATTAGTAAAATAATAAAGTAGGAAAGTATTTTAAAAGGGAAATGTTAAAACTACTAAATACATACAATTGATCCACATGGTACATAAGGCTAACAGCTTAAATCTGATATATAAAAATGTAGAAATATATACTCAGATGTTACAGACCACATTGTGCACCCTAAGTCCATATACATGACACATCTTCCAATATTGTACCTATTAAAAAAGAATGTGTATATATATATATATATATATATATATATATATATAAACATATGAAACATCTAAAAACCATACATAAAAAGTTTGACATATGTGCAAAAACTGCAAAAAACCATACATATATAAAAGATCCATGAGGCAAACAGCTTAAATCTGATATGTAAAAGTATGTCAAAATAAATACTCAGATGTTTCCTACTTTATTATTTTACTAATTGCTTAATTGATATGCCTATATATCTTGAACCTTTTAAGTTAGAATTTGTTAAGAGATCTGAGGAAGCTGCATACAGCGAAAGCACTTATCTCATGGAATAAAGTTTTGCTTTTTTGTATATTTACTTCATGATTTGCTGAGAACATTACTGGATATCCCTGGATTATTCATTGCATCATTACAGTTTGGCAAGTTCGATGATATATCTGCTTCGCTCCTACCTGTTTTCTTTTGAATAAATCAATTGCTAACAAGCAATACTGCTTAACCAAACTTAACTGCATGCACTTTAGAGCATGAAAGAATAGTAACCAGTAGTATTATAATTTTGGGGCAAAGCCCACTTTGATTGTTTACATTGGTCGTCTTTATCACATGATTATTTGGATGTCGTTTAAGGGGTGTGTGTGTGTATTTTACAAACTTTTCTGATGAAGTTCTTGTTGAAATATTAAAGAGAAGGAAAGCTCTAAGAAAAAGTGTTTGCAGGTTCTTTTTCAGCCATAGTTTTGCCTTGTTTTTTTTTTCTGTACTAAAAAATATTTCACTTGACGAAGCTGTGCACAAATTTAACACACTTTTTCTGAAAACCATCAATAGTCTGGTTATCCACTCATAGCAGACACTTAATACATGAAAGACATAGGGGTTGGAAAGAATGATTAAAACACACATCTACCCAAAACCTACAACACTTTAAACTAAAAGACAGATTAATGTGGACAAGAAATTACTAAATTGGTGTTTCAACTCTAAAAAATTCTGGTCTTCTATTAATAACATACTCCATCTTGAAAACATTACCACTTGTAATCCTGCTCCAAATAACACTTCCTCCAAAGTACCTGCTCAATTTAACACCCATTTTATAGAAAGCATTAAAGCTCTTACTAAAGATTTTCCACTGAACGATTCTGACATGCCCTGTCCTCAAACAGCAAAAATCTCCTGTTTTACCTTAATACCCATCCAGACCTCCTATATCAAATCGCTACTCCTTCAACTCAAGTCCTTTACTTCTTCTGAAGATAATCTCCCAGCAGAATACCTCAAGCTACCGGACAGTTCCATAGCCTATCCTGTCTTTCCTAGTTAATACATCTATCAAGGCATCATACGTTCCTTCTATACGAAAAAAAAAATTCTTCATACCCTTTCATAAAAGATGAACCTCATCTAATATAACAAATTTCAGACCTATTGTCAAATTATCACCTCTGTCAAAATGTCTGCAGAGGTGCATTCACACGCAACTATTTAACCACATCCTTCAGAACAAGCTCCTGATCTTCACACAGCATGGTTTTAGGCCCACCCATAACATTACCACAGCTTTATTAACCTTCACAGATAAGATCTGCAAAGCCAGAGACAAAGACAGACTTATTTCCTCTATATTCCTTGATCTCTATAAAGCTTTAGATCTAGTCTTTCATTAAAAACTTTGGTCCTTAAGCAAAAAAAAAAAAACTTTGGTCCTGGTTGTTGTTCTTAATTCCTAACTCTACTGTTTTTTTTGTATTATTTTAAATTGCCTCTCTAGCCATGTTCTGCTTCTATGCCCACTCTACATGCTCCACACATCTCCTCTTACCTACATTCCATATTTACCGCACCAATCCCTCCATACCACCTTTCCATAACATCGTAAGCAGGAAACTGTCTAAATCTTCTTTCTTATATCACAGCAGTCACCACCTAACATTAAGTTTCATCAACCACTAATACCTTATCTTACCTATGTAAATGCTTTCCTGTCTGCTGAACAAACTACCTCCAACAAGTCTCATTTTTCTCTCCATGCATCTATCATGCCCCATCTGTTCATATATTTCCTTTTGTCAGTTGGAGTACAGGTTAAGGATGCAGGCTGTAGCTCCTGTGGCAGACAGCTTGATTTCCTCAGCCCTCATTTGCCTATTGTCGACATTTGAAAAGTCACTTAACCAGACATCGTTCCTGGGTTGCCCCTCAAAAAGGCCTGTGAGTGTCCCAGTGGATCTACATGGTTAACAAATTTGTACTATTATCACCATTATTATTTCTTTCTTAAAATCCTCTGCAATTTAACACTGAACTCTGTCTTCCCAAACAATCTGTCCAAGCTAGGCTCTAACACTATACTAAAGTTTCTAGCGCATATCACTTTCTCTCTCTCTCTTCTATGCCACTCTGATTTGCTTCCACAAGACATGTCAAGTCCTTTACTTCACCTCCATTCAGGACATAAAAGGATCTCACAACCATTCCTTTATCCTTACAAGTACCTCTACACAAAACCAACCTATAACTCTTCCTAATGACACCTTCCTCCTATCATCAATCTTTTCCCTTTTGCACTACTATTCCTGCACCTATTTTTTTCTTCCTCCTGGAATGCAAGCCATTCCCACTCATTTATACTCCCTTCTTTTGATCTTTTTGATATCTCTTTCATAACTTTAGCTCCTTTAGGCATACTATATCCAACCTTACCCTTTTAATTCTACTCAGTATATGATCTGAATTGATTAGGTGATTCACACTACCTACTTTCCATCTCCCTAGAAACTCACCTCCATCTCTGACCTGCTTTTCACTCCTTAGGAGAAGGACCTTAAGGTTCTCTTGGCATGCCACAGTGGAGCGCCAACATACTTCCCTGGACAAAGCAGGTCAAAGTCACTTCTGGTTATTCATCTTAATGGCCACTTTGGGATTGCTCCCTGGGTTGATATCACCCTCCTTCAGTATCTCTTATCTACCTTCTCTCTCTCTCTCTCAGTCTCAAGTACTCACTCCCCACCCCTTCCTTCCAGGATCATGCCTACAATATATCATCATCATAATATTACCATAACCCTTCTGTACATATAACATTCAGTTTGTGGCATAGTACATTTTTATTTGGACTGGAATGGCTCTAATTTTCATGATTTAACAATATAATTATCTACAGGCATAATATTGTATGAAGTATTGATCTTCCAATTTTAATCACTAATAATCCAATAATGAATATACTCACATGCCAAAGCAATTTAACTAAGATGGCTACTCACCTTTACAACTAACTAGTAATAATACTGACACATTAGTTTTAGAATTCCACTGCTTCAAAAATATGTAGTTTTAAACATAAAATATATGGACATATAGCTTCAGCTGTCCATTGGACCCATGTTAATTGTAGAGCTTCCACCCTTCATGACAAAATATGAAGTCATACCTCTCAATTATGTACAAGTTTCTGACACTTTAATCTCTTATTCCTTATACTGTTACACTTCCTCTTTCACTGACTAACTCAATTTGCTCCTCCTCCTCTTCCTGCATTCCCTCTTGACCTTCTGCCTCACCTAGAAGACACATAGGGAACAGAAAGAAAAATGCACGTAGTGAAGCAGCGCCATTTGCTTATCTCACCTTGCAGGGTCTAAGTCCGGTATATTTTCTAGCCAATTAATCATCAAAATCAATCTCAACCTTGCTGTCTGACAATCTAGATCAGGATCTATCAGACTTTTCCACTCCTTCTCCGTTTGGGTTTACAACTTGAACATCTCCCTCCTCAGCTCTACTCCATTCCTCCTCCACCACCATCACCACGACCACCACCCTTAATAACCTCAACTGGTGCATAAACAAAAGTTATGTACTCGCCATAATGGTGAATCTGTGATGTCTGTTTTTGTCCTTTCTCAACCAATGGGTCTCAGATCTAACCTCTGATCTGACTATGGCCACTTTTCAGACTTAGGATCCATAGCTCAAGCTCCTCTACTTATCCATAATCCCCCTCTAAGCTCTGTATTACCTAAGATAGAGTTTGTATCCTTAGTCTCAGAACTTGACCGAACTGGCTTCCAGGGTATTCATAAACAGAAGAAGAGATAATTACTAAGGTACTAGAGCCGAGGTAGTAGAACGTCTAGAGCTGAAAAGGGAGAAGACCAATAGGGAATATCCATCAGGTCATACCAAACAGCCATATATACATTTTCCATTAATGGAAGGGGGAATGAAAGGATAGAGGTTGAGGAAAGATGAAAACAGACAACACAGATGCATCGTTATGGTGAGTAAATAACTTTTGAATCATATGTTGTCTTTTTCATCTGTTACCCAATCAATGAAACAGGAGTCCCCAGCTGCTGAACCCAAGGGTGGTCTTCATGGAAGGATGCTCTAGAGGATGACAGAATAAAATGCCTCTCTGTCACTTGAAAAAATATCCAACTTGTAATGGGCAATAAAGGTATGAACGTTAGATCAAATGGCAAAAGCACAAATATCATCTAATGAACTTCTTGATAAGAAAGTAGAGGAAGTGTAAACAGAGATTGTGGAATAAGCCATTGGACATCTTGGTATGGTCAACCCCTTTTCCTTGTAGAAATGAGAAATACAATCAGTGAGCCATCTAACTAAAGTTACTTTTGAAACAGAGTGACCTAGTTTTGCCTTTAAGAAGGAAATGAACAAGTGGTAAAATTTACTAAGAACTTTATTTCTATGGAGGTAGAATATCATCTATGTACACCTAATAAATGAAACATATATCGCCTTTATTAGAGAATTTTGTGAAGTATACAAGCAAATTAATAGAGTGATTAAGCACATTCTCTGAGGCTACCTTTGGTAAAAAGGAAGGATTGGTTCCAAGAAAAAAAACTGTATTTATTAAAAATTAGAAAACGTGGCTGACAAAATAGTCCTTGGAGTTCAGATATCTGACCTAACAGCAAATAGAACAATGGTTTTCCAAGATGAAAACTTGAAATCTACTTCACCTGCTGGTTCAAAGGAGGATTGTGTCAAAGCATGTAGCACTGTAAAATTCCAAAGAGAAGTGGGGTCCTTAATAGGTGGTCTGTGTAGAAAACTTTCCTTAAGGAATGCTTTGCACAGCTTGAAAGAAGCCAGTAAAGAATCATTTTACCAGTATGAAAACTGGAAATAACTAATTGCACATTGACTGTAGAATAACTTGCCCCTGTATGGAAAATTAAAACAAGAAAATCAAGGACAGCTAGAATGAGGGCTGAGAAAAGAACCAAGTGCCTCTCATGAGCCCAAATAAAGAAACATTTTCATTTTCTCTTATATATTTTCCTGGTAGAATCCTATTGGGAAGAAGTGAGAATGTGCAGAACCTGCAAAGAAGACCTGGGCTGTCTAGCCATCATTGAAAGTGGAGAAACCATGTAGTGAGTTTCAGGGCTTGGATATCTGTATGAAGCAGCCTGAACAGGTGAAAGAGGAGATCTGGAGAGGCATCCATTACTGAAGGAGAGTATATTAAGTGAGGCTAAAGGAAGGGAAACCACACATGAGGCCAGAACTGGGCAATGAGGATCACTGTGCTCTACCACTGGCCTGCTTTCTGTAGAAGCTCTAATAAGGGGGGGGGGGTAAGCATAAAGGAGCCCAGGGGGCCAATTGTGGATCACAGCATCTGTTGGTGGCTCCTCCTCTGGGGAGAGCAATGCAAAAAAAACTGCTGCATTTGGAGTTGTCTGGAGTGGCAAAAAGATTGCAGGATGGCTGACTCCATTGATGAAATATCAGTTTTGCCACTGACTGACTGACAGATCACTCATGAGGTAGAAGAAAATATCTGCTCAGCCTATCTGTTAACAAAATGGACTTCCCAGAAAGTGTGTTGCTATTAGAAACCAAGTGGAAGAGATACTGCCACACTCACATTGCTTCTTGACACAAGGAATAGGAGTGGGTTCCTCCTTTTTTGTTGATGTATCAGACTATGGTCAGGTCTTTCTGTATAGAAACCATCCCCAGAGGAAGAATATCCTGAAAGGCCTGCAATGTTAGGACTGCTCTCATCTCTAGAATACCAATGTACAGACTGGCCTCCAAGGAGACCACATGCCTAGGCAGTCTGTCCCAAGTAGTGCCTCCCTACCCTAACTGGGAAGTGTTCATGGTCACCATGGCCTTAGGTAAAGGTGGGACAAAAGGATGGCCCTGAGTAACTTATGAGACATGAATCCACCTATGACCTTCCACTGGACCAGTAATCAAGAAGCCTCAATCCTCACCACTGGCAACAGTGGGGGATGTATACTGGGGGGATGACAAGGTACACACACAGTATTACCAGATGCAGCTCTCTGCATCAAGTGCAATTTCCATTAAGAGTACACAGAGACCACAATTAATCCGGGGCTGGTTGCTCCCTCTTTCTTCAGATCCTCAATAGGACTCCCCATTGGCATAGCTATAGAGTTGAGATCTTAACTGAGTGGCCAAGCCAAGACCTCCAGCACCCTCTCTGTTCAACCAGTGTTTCGTGTCCCTGCCCAAGTAGCTCACACACACACACTCTTTGAGGTTCGATTTATATACACACACACACACCTGGGAAAGGCTCTATCTAATTAATCTAGTTAATCTTAATTAATCTAATCTAGCTTGGCCCCTGACTCTTTACCTCCTACTCCCAGAAAACTTGATAGATATTACAGGGTTCCTGACTCTCACAAGTTCCTTTTTTAAAAATCCTACTGCGGATCCTGAGACCATTTCACAGGGACCCAAGGGCATTAAGGCTAATATTGCCAAAAATCCTACCCCCCTCTGATAGAGACTCCAGGGCGCTGGATAGATGGGGTAAGAAGGTATACACTTTTGCAACCTTGCCCAATAGGGCCTTAAACTGCCAGTTTCATATGTTAAAAGCATCAGCAGCATATTATTGGAATGCTTAAATAGAAAATTATGTTGATTCCTGGCTCTGCTGAAAATAAGGATTTAATGCATTCTGCTGAACAGGCTGGAAAACATACTTTGCAATGTGGTTTTGATTCACTAGAGGCATCTTGCAGGGCTGCTGTCACTGGGTCTGTACTTAGAAGGCATGCTTGACTTAAGGAGCAATCTTTGCCAGATCATGTTAAAGTTAAATTGCTGGATGCTCCCTTAAATCAGGACCGCCTTTTTGGCAATAAAACAGAAGTTGTTCTTAAAAAAGATGGAGGAAAAAGCTAAATCTATGCAACCTGTTAAAGATTTCCTACAAGTACAGCCTCCAAGATTTAGTAGGCATTGGCCCTCTAAGAATTGGTGCTTTCCTGCCTCTTCCAGGCCTTCTCAGTCCAAACCCAGAACCAGCAGAACACCCAGGCTTCAGTCCCAGGGTACGCACAGGACTAAGCAGTGGGGGGCTTCCACTTCCAAATCAGGGAGTAGTAAGACTCCCCCTATGGTAAACTGTCTCAATGACTTAACTTTAAAACTTCCAAGCACTTCTCAACTGACTGCTCCTTTAGGGGGAAAGATTGCTCTGCAGGCAAGAAACTGAGAACTCATTACCCTAGACAAATGGGTTTTAAATATAGTTTCCCAAGGATACAGACTTCACTTCCACACATTACCAACTCCAAACGGTTGGCCAGATCTACCCCCAAATCAGTGGGCAGAGGTTCAAAAGCAAATACTCTCTCTTTTAAGCATAAAGGCTATTCAAACTGTACCAAAGAGGAAAAGGAACAAGGTTTCTACTCATAGGTTCATAGGTTGATACTAGGCTATCTGCCCTAGGGCATTTATAAGCCTAGCCAGAGTGTGTTTGGCTTTCGCCACCCTTTTAGATTAGTTGACTGTGCCTCTGTATAGTAGGTCACAGAAGATAGCCCTTTTAAGGTTAGTTTACTGTGCCTCTGTCTAGTAGGGACACAGAGGAGATCCCAGGGGTAAACCTACAATCTCCTATCCACTCGTCAAGATTTCTCTTGAAGAGGGACATTGAGGGGCTCTGCCTAACATGGATTGGGATTTTGTTCCAGAGTGAGGGGAGCCTCTGGGATATGAATCTGTCCCTCCAGCATGTCCTATTTATTTCTGTGCTGAGGTTCAAGTCCCTGGAGCATGTAGCTCTAAGGGATTTGGATTTCCTCAGGTGGAGCATGTCCATTAATTCCGGGTTGGACATGGCTTTATACGTCAGGCATAGATCACCTCTGAGTAGGCGGTAAGCAACTGAGTAGAGCTGGAGTTTCTTTAGCCTAACTGCGTAGGGCATCTGTTTAGTCCCTTCATCCTCTTGGTGAGGTACTTTTGGGGTCTTTCCAGTTGCTGCAGGTGTCGGGTAAGGTACATCCCAAATGGGGCATTGTATTCAATTATGGGTCTGATGAGTGAAGAGTAGAGGGGCACAATGACCTCTCTTGATCTAGATGTGAACCCTTTCATGATAAGGTGGGCTATATAGAAGGTCTTTCTAACCACTTTGGCAACGAGATTGTCAAAGGAGAGATTGCAATTTACTTGGGTCCCCAAATCCCTAATTATGTCTTCCGTACTTAATGGATTACCACCTATGTGGTAATTTGTGGGCACTTTGTTTTTCCCAAAGGGGATGACTATACACGTTTTGGCATTTAACTTTAGGCCATGGCTCTGGCATCAGTTATCCATCTCTGTGAGACCCTTTTGGAGGATGCCTGTGTCAGTCGGCGAGTCGATTATGGCACCCAGTTTGCAGTCATCTGCGAACTTGGTCAGCCATAGTCCTACCGTGTTAGCCTGTACCTCAGAGAAATATATACCGAACAAGAGAGGTCCCAGGACTGAGCCTTGTGGGATGCCACTTGTAACTGGTTTAGAGTCTGACATGGTACCTGCAATTCTGACTATGTGGGTTCTATCCCTGAGCCAGTTTGCAACCCATCTTGTGACATAGGGGTTGATATTTAAGCTGGTGAGCTTATTTATGATGCCTGAGTGGGGTATTGTGTCGAAGGCTTTTGCGAGGTCCAGGTAGGCTGTGTGGACTACCTTTCCTTCATCTATGGTCTTGGTGACTGTTTCAAAGAAGTCGACCAGGTTCAAGAGGCAAGATCTTCCCTTAACAAAGCTGAATTGGGTAGGATCCAGTGTTTGGAGGTTCCCAATGTCTTTGCTTATGAGTTCCATGTTGATATGCACCATAGCTTTGCAGACCAGGCTAGTCAGGCTTATAGGGCAATAGTTTCCGGGGTCCGTTGTGGCACCACCTTTGTGGAGTGGGACCACTGTTGCTGTATGCCATTCCTTGGGTACATATCCTGTAGTAAGGCTGAGATTGAACAGTGACTTTATGTGAGGGTTCAGTTCTTCTTGGAACTCATGTAAGACGCAGCCCGGGACACCGTCCGGTCCCACTGATGCTGTGTTTTTTGCTTTGGAGAGGGCAGCTCTCACCTGTGCATCTGTGATGTCAGGAAGGCTACACTCTGTTGGGATAGACATTTGCTCTTCTGGGGGGGAAGGGGGGGGGGAGTTTGCACTGAACCTGTCTGCCAGGATGTTGGCAATGTCTGTGGGTTCAGTGTATTTTTTGTCATTTTGCACTAACTCAGAGCATATCTGGGAGTTGCCACCCAGGTTCCTGACATAACTAAAGAAGGCCTTGTGATTATCTTTAGCGTACTCAAGACTTTTCCTGGTACCCAGAAAAGACAACTCATGGTGTCCTATCCTGGACCTTTCTATCTTAAACACCTTTTTGGTGATTCCAGAATTCAAGATGCTAACTCTTCACCCATTGCTTCCTATGCTAGGCAAAGATGCCTGGGTGGCATCACTGGATTTAAAGGAAGTCTACCTGCACATCTCAATCAGGGAATCTTGCAGAAAATACCTATGCTTCAAAGCAGGCTATATGCACTGCCCTTTGGCTTATCTACTGCATCCAGGGTATTCACAAAGTGCCTAGCTCCAGTCTTTGCATTTTGCAGGCAAAGAAATATTCAAATATACCCATACCTGGACGATTGTCTAATTAAGGCAGAAAGCCAGGACATGCTTTTGAATCACCTGGCGTTTGTAGAAAAGGTGCTAACTTGTCTGGGGTACACCATAAATGAAAAGAAATCACATCTGATACCCTGTCAACAAATTATATTCCTGGGAGCAAGTTTGAACACAACTTCCCAGATGGCTTTCCTCACGCCAGAGAAACAAATTCGTTTGACAACTTACTTCAAACTAATGGCTACAAAAACCCTGCTATCTGCAAGGCAAATACTGCAAACCTTAGGGTTCGTGGCCTCCTAAATTCTACTAATTCCATATACAAGACTGCATATGAGGAAACTACAATGGTATCTAAAAAGCCTATGGTGTCAACATTTTCAGGATCTAGAAGCAATGATTCCTATCATACCTCGCCTACGGTTAGAGTTACTTTGGTGGGCAGAGGCCTGCCACCAAAACAAGGGACTACCATTCACTCTACCCCCTGCCGCCCAAACCCTAACAACAGACGCATCAGACTATGCATGGGGGGCTCACCTGGCAGGGAAGTGTATTCCGGGCAAATGGAACCCAAGTTAAATGCACCTGCATATCAATCAAAAAAAATGTTAGCTGCATAGAATGCTCTGACAGCCTTCAAGGACCACAGTCTTCCAGGACAATTAATGGTAAAGACGGACAAGTATATAAACAACCAGGGGGGGTACCCATTCTTACCCCCTCTGCAGACTAGCCATGGCTCTGTGGAACACAGCCTTGAGCTACCAAGTGCATCTACAGGCTCAATTCCTGCCAGGAAACTAAATACACTGGCAGACAAACTAAGCAGAAACCTCATGGACCCACACAAGTGGCAACTGGAACCAAAGACTTTCAACATGTTGATAAACAAATTGGGGAGCCCATATATATTTGCCTCCCCCCAGAACTACCAATTTGACAAATTCTGCACAAGGACTCCCCACAAACAAGCTTGGAAAGTGGATGCTCTGTCCTTCAGCTGGAAAAATCTATCAGTTTATGCCTTTCCTCCTCTGCCTCTCCTCTCCAAAGTACTACTAAAGATCAAACAGGACAAACCAAGGATGATACTGATTGCACCAGACTGGCCACGCCAACAATGGTACCCCCTCTTGCGCAGTGTGTCACTGCTCACTCCATGGCACCTGCCTTAGACCCCTACCCTGCTGTCACAACAGGGGAGCCACATTCTGCACCCTCAGCTCCAAACCCTGAACCTAGCAGCCTGGCTAATTACCAAATATCTCCGCTACCATCCCTCAGTAAACAAGTGTTGGATGTCATTTTGCAGGCAAGGAGGCCTAGTACTAGAAAATCTTATGCTGAAAAATGGAAAAGATTCTGTGCCTGGAACCAAACTCAAGGGATGGGGCACGGCAGAGTCCAATTTACCTCAGATTCTTCAATACTTAACTGAGATGCTTCACAAGGGTCTTTCTTTTTCCTCCATCAAAATTCACACCTCAGCCATTTCAGCTCATTACAACACAGAACCACCCCTCTTCTCTCATCCACTGCTCAAGCAGTTCCTCAGAGGGGCCAAAAACTTAAGACCACCCAGGAGAGCCCCAACTCCAGCCTGGGACCTTAACTTTGTACTGGAAAAACTCACTCTGCCTCCTTTTGAGCCAGCTACAAGTTAATAGTTAAAATTCCTTTCTTGGAAAACAGCCTTCCTTTTAGCAATCACTTCAGCAAGAAGGGTATCTGAATTACAGGCCCTTATGGCAGTGGAGCCTTTCATCATCTTTCATGCGGACAGGGTGTCCCTCAGGACCAATCCCTCCTTCCTGTCCAAGGTGATATCCAGTGTGGCTCTTAATCAGTCCATTCATTTGCCAACCTTCTTTTCTAATCCACAGAACAAAGGGGAACAGATACTGCACTCATTAGATGTGCACAGACAACTTAGATTTTACTTAGACAGGACTAAACCTCAAAGGAAATCTGAACAACTGCTGGTGGCATTTGCTGCAGGAGAAGAGGGGTAGGCTATTTCAAAGCAAACTATTTCTAAATGGATAGGCCATTGCATTCATTTCTACTATAAGCACCATGGAAAACCTATCCCAGAGGGGATTAGACCCCATTCAACTAGGACTGCATCTACCTCTACAGCCTTTTTCAGAGGTGTCCCTACAAGGGACATCATAGAAGCTGCTACTTGGGAGTTCTGTACATACTTTCACCAAACATTACCATTTGCCAATTTTCTCTAAATCCAGAGCTGGCTTTGCCACTGCAGTCTTGCAGGGCCTTATAGCTGGTCCTAATGCTATCTAAATTCCTCCTCCCATCCTTAGCTTTGGGAATCTACCCAAATGTGATGACTGCAACAGTGAAACATGAAGAACATAGTACAGTTGTGTACACTTACCATAAATGTAGATGTTCGAGTGTATTCACTGTTGCAGTCCTGGTTACCCTCCCTCCAGCCCCTTGACTTCTTTTGCCTATACCTCTACTCTCCTTTACTATGTTTAAAAGCTTTTTGGTGTATTTGCTTTTTTGTTGGAGGTATAACCTTATGTGTGTGTGTGTGTATATATATATATATATATATATATATATATATATATATTTAATTGCTTCCCATTAGGGGGGGGCACCTGACATCTGGGGCAAGAAAAATTGATGTAATGGCATCGGCTGCATGCTTTACACTCCTGACTACCTGATGTCACGGAAGATGAGACAGCAACCGACGCAGGACCCAAGACTTTGATATTCAGGCTGAGTGAGAGCTACTGCAAGCAGATAACTCAAATGTGATGAATGCAACAGTGAATACACTTGAACATCTACATCTATGGTAAGTGTACACAACTGTACTTTCTGATTAATGGCTCATAGCATGAAGGAAAACGTGATCACACTCCCTCAATCCATAATGCAACTCTGTTTTTTATATCCTGTTCTTGAAGCAAAGAAAAGAAGTTATGTACTCACTGCCTATCCCAAGATGCACTGGTGCTTCCCTCAGATCTTGTTTGCTGCCAATAAAAATAAATGCCACTCTTGATATACCAATAACAGAGGAAAACTAGGTAAAGGTCAAGACAACCATGTCTTAGCTGAATACTCGGTCCCCAAAAAGCTTGGATGGGAGTTGGAGGGTGTGACGTAAGAATGACGACAAGATGAACAACTCACATGGAACGTTATGGTGAGTACATAACTTCTTTATGTTAAGTTGTTCTATCTCGCCTTTCATTCTTACTGATGAATTAGCGTCCCAAGCACCATCTTTCACGGGTGGCTCATGGGAGTATATTCTTCAGGACAGTGGAACCAAAAGAAGCCCTGTCTCTGGAGGCCCTATCTACTTTGTAATGAGTGAAGAAGGTATGAGGCCTTGACCAAGTAGCTGCTGCACAAATAGTATCTATTGCTAATTTGGTAGTAAAGGCTGAAGAGGTGGAGACAGCTCTAGTAGAATGGCCCTTTATCTTTTGATGTAATGGTGTATTTACCAAACTGGAAGTGAAAGAAATACAATCTGATAACCATTTTGATAAAGTTGTTTTCACCACAGGTGCACCTTTCTTGGACTCTGAGAAAGAAACAAAAAGCTGTTCTGTTTTCCTGAAATCTTTGGTCCTGTCTAAATAGAATCGAAACTGTGATTTGCATCTGAACATACTTTCGGTAAAAATGAGGGATTTGTCCGAAGATAAACTATCATTATGAAAAATCATATATGGGGGTTTAATGGACAAGGCCTGTAACTCTGAAACCCTTCAAGCAGAAGTAATGGCCACTAGAAATATGGTTTTCCATGTTAGATACTTCAGGTCACATGAAGAGGCTGGTTCAAAAGGTGGTAGAATAATTTGAGAAAGAACCAATCAGAGATTTAATGGGTGGTCTCAAATGTATTGTGCCTTTGAGAAATGCCTTGGAAAGTCTATGTGACATAATATTAGACCCTTGACTACCAGGATGAAAGTTAGATATTGCAACTAATTGTACTCGAATGATTGCCGCAGCTGCCCCCTCATTGAACAGTTCAGTCAAAAATTCCAAAACAGAAGATATAGTAGCTAAATATTGATCAATGTGGTTTTTCAATGCCCATAATGAGAATCTTTTGTATTTGCTAAGATATAACTTCCTAGCAGACGATTTGTGGGAGGATATCACTATATGCTGAGCTGCAGCTGAAATATTCTGAAACCTGGCAATATTTGGAATTGGAGCAGCCAAGCTGTCAATTTGAGGGATTAAAGAGATGGATGAAGAGCCCCCGATGACTGAATCAAGAGGTCTGGTACTGGGGTCCAAGATCCAAGGTTCTTCCAACAGATGAGGCCATAGGAATGGAAACCAAATCTGATGAGGACAGTAGGGGGCTATGAGTTTTATGGTCCTTCCCAGAACACTGGCTTTCTGTAAAATTCTGGGTATCAGAGGAAAGGGAGGAAAGGCATAAAGGAGACCAGAGGGCCAATCATGTACAAGCACATCCCTTGGGGCATCCCCTGGGTGGGGGATTAGGGCAAAATAGCTGCTGCATTTCATGTTTGTGGGGGTGGCAAAGACATCGCAGCAAGGCTGGCCCTATTTGCGGAATATCCTTTCTGCTACTTCTTTCTTCAAGGAGCACTCATGAGCCAAGAAAATTGCCCTGTTCAGTTTGTCTGCTATCATGTTGGACCTCCCTGGGATGTGCATTACTATCAGAAAGCGCTGGGTGAAGGTCGCCCACTGCCATACTTTCAGGGCCTCGTGACATAGGGGGTAAGATTTGGTCCCTCCTTGTTTGATGATGTACCAGACTATTGACATGTTGTCCGTCTGGATTCCAATGGTCCCTAGAAGGAGACAGTCTTGAAAGGACTGCATTGCTCTCATCTATGGGATGTTCATATGCAGATTCCTCGTGTTGTGTCCATGTGCCTTGGGCTGACCTTCCCTGATAATGCCCCCCACCCTATCAGGGAAGCGTCTATGGTCACTGTGGCAATTGGGGTTGGTAAAATAAAAGGTCGGCCTGTCATTACCAAATGTGATGTTAGCAACCACTGTAGGCCCTTTTTGCAGGTCTTTGTGATTATAATCTGATGAGACATTGGCAGATTTTGAAAAGACCACTGTGTGAAAAGGAGCCATTGAAGTATGCGCATGTGCATTCGACCCAGTGGAATTGCAATGATTGCTGCCGCCATTATACCCAATAATTTGAGAACTAGATATGCTGTTTTTTTTTTTTTTCTTGAAAGAAGGATTAGAACTTGTTGAAGAAGTGCATAGACCCTTTCTGGTGGAAGTTTTATGGACGTTGTCGTGGTGTCTAAGTCTGCTCCTATAAACACGGTATGCTGCGATGGCGATAAGGCAGACTTTTCTAAATTTATGGAAATTCCCAGCTGATGGTAAAGATTCATGGTCATGTCCCTCGCTTGTATGAGTTGATGCCTGGTGGTGGTGGTTAGGAGCCAGTCATCTAGGTATGGAAACACCTGGAATCCTAAGCGTCTCATGTGAGCCGTAACTACTGCCACACATTTGGTAAACACCCTGAGGGCTGTAGTGAGACCAAAGGGCAGAGCTCAAAATTGGTAGTGACTGGCTCCCAGCTGAAAGTGCCAGTGATCTCTGGATGGTCTGGCCATTTTTATATGGTAGTACGCATACTGGAGATCTCTGGCCATTTTTATATGGTAGTACGCATACTGGAGATCTATCGAGCACATCCAATTGTCTTTCCCTAGAAAAGAGAGTATAGACTGCAGCATGACCATCCAGAACTTTGTCTTTTTTACAGATTTGTTCATTCTGCTAAGATCCAAAATTGGTCTCCAGTCCCCTGTTTTCTTTGGAACTAAAAATAACCTTGAGTAAGTTCCAGATCCTATCTGGTCTGCAGGGACCGGTTGGATAACTCAACCTTTGAACTTGTATGGTTGCTTGTTCCCTGTGAATGGGTGGGACGTCTGGGAAAAGGGAACAGAGTAACCTCTGGAAAAGATGCTTTGTACCCAGCTGTCATTTGAAATTTTTAGCCAGGCGTCTGGGTACAAAGATAAGCATCCCCTGACTGCCTCCTGAGATGGACAGGTGGACCTCCTCTTAGGAGCACTGATAGGGCATCCCACAGAACTGATCTCTGTCACCCTGGTTCTGCAGACCCCCTCTGCCACATGGACGGTGCCTTCCATTATTGCCCCCTCCTCTGCCTCTGTAGGGGGGTTCATCATGTGTGTTCTGAAAGACTCCTTGAGTTTTACGGAACCACATCTTTCCTCCTTTCTGACCTTTGGGGTAAGGTCTGGTACGTGTGGAAAAACTGACTCCAACGGCAGATAGAGTCTTTCCATCTTGCTCACTCCTGGTAAGCAATTCTTTCACTTTGGGTCCAAAAAAGGGACAAGCCATCGAAAGGGGTATTGATAAAGGATGAGTTAAAGGGCTCCGAAAATGAATATAACAGCATCCAGAAATGTCTCAAGAGCAATTCCTGAAGCCGCTGCTCTACTCACTCAATCAGCTGCATATGAAACCAGATGCATAGATGAGTTTACTATGTAATTAAGGGTAGAGCGCTGAGAGGGTACTTTGTCTGAGGCCCCCACAGCTACTGAACCATGAAAAGTATCTCCTAGCTCTTTAATGAGATCTCTTTGTATCCTAGTGAAATGTGTAAGATAATTCAGTGACCTAATGGCAAAAGTTGCTGAAGTAAACATGCGCTTCCCATATCTGTCCATGACCCTGGAATCTTTATTCGGGGGATGGAAAGACATGGAAGTTTCAGATAATTCCTTCTTGGTGGCCGTCGCCACCACCATGGCATCAACAGTGACTCCTTTAGTAAGAAATGCCTTGTCCTGTGATGAGGTAATAAACTTGTTGGGCCTCCTAAGGACAAGTTCGACTGTATGTGGAGACTCCCACGCCTTTCGACAAACTAGGTCCTTAAGTTCATCGAAAAGCAGAGTTACCCAAGCGGTGGAGGGCTGAGACCTGATTCATCATCAGTAGGGTTGATGGGCTGCCAGCTGCCCCTCTGTTTAAGGATCTCCAAGATATCAGCAAAAGAGATATCTTCAGAAGGTGACCATGGGGACCCTTCTGACTCATCTAAATCAGTGTCTGAAGTGATGGATTCCTGAGGGGAGTCCAGATGCATCCTCTTGCATAGACTCTTCTTAGGTACCACATCATTGGGAACTTCTGGTGAGGTCTCAGAAGAGCAGGGCTCAACCAATTGGGCTTAAAGAGCCTCTGGGTCTCTACGCTTCTGTGGAATCTGTGATACAGAAGTAGACGCCGGTGCTTTAGGGGAGGAAGTTGCCAGTCCTGATGAAGTGGTTGTCCGCACAGACAGTACTCTCCTCATGGCATTGAAGGCACTAAAGTCCCAATGCAAAGAAATCCCTGGATCTGAAGAAACAGTGGATTTCCTTGGCACCAAGACAGTGAGCTCAGAGCCAAAGGTAGGCACCGAACTCACCCACGCTGAAGTTCTAAGAGGCAAAGTCGGACCAGAAATATTGGTTTGACTATCCTCCCCGGACCCGACTGGTGAATGTCAACCCCTAGACTCCTTGGTCAGTACCAAAGTAGTCCAAGATATCGGATCCAAACATCCTGGAGCAGGCATCGGTACCAATGGCTCCACTATCATCAGCTCTGAGCACTCCGGCTCCGAAACCTAAAGTCGGATCAGAGAAGGAACAGAAGTAGCAGGGGGGAGGGGGGTGGTTGGTTCCAAGGCTTGAGGGGTCGGAACCAAAAAGGTTTGGCTAACGCCAGTATCTGAAGTAGTTTCTGCACCATATAATCCACGTCCCTATCACACAATCTCCTTGAGGACTGAGAAGATGGGGCTCATGAAGCCATGGATTATAGTATTGGTGATTTCAATATTGGGAGTTACCAATTCCAGTACCAGGGACCGGCTCTTACAGTGACAACTGTCAGCTCCAAGGTCAGTGGCGCTGAAGTTGTTTGTTTGTCAGACTTAGATGTACTCAGAGATTTTGCTGGTTCTGAAGATCCAGTAGTAGAAGTCTTTCTTGAAGATTTGGAATGACTGGACTGACCTTCATCCAATTTTTCCTGAAAGGAGGACTTTATTAAACCTCTAACTACTAATTTGTTCCTTCTCTCATGCAAAATGCGTGAACTAAATGAGTGGCAAATGGACTTGAAGGTGCAACACACCCTAACAATACACACACTCCGTGTGCCCATCTCTGATGGACATTTTCTGTCCACATTTAGGGTATTTCTTAAATCCTAATTTGGATTGTTTAGCCTCTTTATCCTTGTCCTGAGACATTTTAATGGTAACACACTTTCCTATACAGCAACACACAGAAAGCTCTCAAAGCAAACAATGAGCTTCAGCCAAAAGGAGAAATAGACTTCTAATTCAAACAGGCTAAGTGAACCAATAAACGTATATATCTAAATATATATAAACTAACACACTCTCTAAGAAAAAAAAAAAAAAAAAAATATATATATTTATATATATATATATATATATATATATATATATATATATATATATATATATTTATATATATATATATATATATATATATATTCACACTAGGATAATTCCGCAACAAACTACACAGCCAACTCAAACAGGCTATCTAAGCAAAGAACTATTTTTATATACTTTTAAACTGTCGCACACTTTAAGCAAGGTATGTATATATACACACACACACATACACACACACATATATATATATATATATATATATATATATATATATATATATATATATATATATATATATAAAAAAGTTCTCACACAAGGTTTATCACACTAATTGCCAAGGGAATAGGGAGGTTTACAAGGCCAGAAAAAAGGCCACAAGGAGAATTGAGAAGAAAGATACCAAAAAGGATATATATAAGTACTAGTGATAATGTGAATTACAGGTAAATAATTGAAAAAAATTAAAATTCACTGGTCCGAGCCAGTGAATCGCTCCCGATCTGTTGCAGTGGCAAATGAGATCTGAGGGAAGCACCAGTGCATCATGGGATAGGGAGTAGGCCTCAAGTTGAAGACATCGAGCTTTTGCATTAGGCTGAGTCGGAGCTGAGGATCGGCTCTGAACCCATCAGTAAGAATGAAAGACGAGATAGAACAACTTCACATTCATATTTTCTTCTGTACTAAGAAATCAATTAATATTTTGTATTAGAAATGCAGCTCTCCTATCCTCCAACTTGAAATCAATTGATAGTAGCACTGTACCCTTGCACAGGAAAAATAAATCTTAAGACAGACACTGAAAATATCTGCATCACAGCAGCAGAATTACTTACTTCCTCTTTTGGGGTGAACTTAATCTGAATATTCATTCGCTGCCCAGGTAACAGTCTACCATTCGGTGGCAACATTTCAAAAGCCTTCAGTTTGGGTCTCATGTCCTGAAGTATTTTTCGTTGAAGATACACAGGCATGTGTTTACTGGGCTGCAAGAAGGAAAATTGATCTCGGTTAAAACACACAATACTCTAGACTCTCAAGAACACCAATAAGAGAAAACCAGTGACACACATTCAGACAAAACAGCTGGTTTAAGAGCATTTACACAATGAGTACTAGTGACTGTCAGGCCAGTGCACTTCTCTTATAATCAGTAATACCTGCTTATCCAGTGTTGTAGGACACACTTCAGATACCCTCTGAAATGGTATCTTGCCATCAGTCTGAATTTTTACTATTACAATATGAAGCAATTACTTTCCTTTTACATGCTTACAGTCAGGGACAGATAGAATATTCATAACTGAAACAGAAATTGTGCTTATGAAAGCTTAAAGAATTACTTGATTTAAAATAGAAGTTACAGACTTTCTTCTGGTTAGCATATGCCTCAGACTATTTACTTCTGCCCAGTAAGCTCCCTGTTGTTATGTTACTTGTGTCTTATTATTTTTTAACATCTTTATTAAATTATCAAATAATACATAGGCAATCATACATTAGTATAAAATAAAACAAACATATTAACATTGTTTCCATTTACATAAATTATATATCACATATGTTCTTTTTTATAATGATCATTGGTCCAACATTACATAAAGTCTCAACTCTTGTCTTTACTAATATCTTACTCCTCCTCCTGAACACTATTCTCTATGTATTGCTCCCACAATTTCCATTTATTTCTATGTAATTTGCCCCTTCCCTTTTCTAAAAATCTCAATTTCAGTTCTTTTATCTCTGTTACAATATCTAAAAATCTCAATATCAGTTCTTTTATCTCTGTTACAATATTCAACACTTGGAATACAGTTGTCTTAGACTTTCCCCAGGATTCAATAAAATCTGTGTAGGCTCTTTGTAGCACCTACATGGAATGTACCCATGTACACAGTCACTGTTCCCCCTCAGTAGCACACCATACATAATAATCATGGTGCACTGCCCAGGGAGAACATAGTAACAGAGATATTGAATCAATGTAGGCAGAAGTGTAGAGGCTGGTCAAATGTTATGTACATGGTGAGGCTCCCTGTAATGTTCCCCTGCCACTGTTGAAATATGCTGTGACGTGTGTTTTAAATGTCTTATTTTTTTTTGTTTGAATTTTTTTTTTAGTTAATGTCTGCTTGCGAGGCGTGGCATGGAGCACAGCAATGCTAATATGCGCTCACACATTGACAGCTGACACCTGCCAGACATCTAAAAATAGAAATTGGATGTAATTGATTATAATACCTTTATTTTGTTAGATTTTTTATTATTTTTTTAAATTGTTCGTTTGTACAGCACAGAGCGCAACAATGCCAAGCTGAGCTTACACACAGATAGTTGACACCTGCCAGACATCTAAAACTAGAAACTAGATATAATTAATTATGTATATCTGCTTATGTTTAAGCCTGTTTGCACGGAGTGCCTTGGTTGATTAGTAGTATATATGAAGGTATACTAGTTTATATACTATCCAAGTAGCTAAATGGGTAGAGTGATAGTCTAAAGCTTTGTAGGTCCTGAGTTCGAGTCCCTAGCACACATATCATTTGTCTAATGCACTGTAAAACGTATTTTAAATTAAAATCAAAATTTTTACATTTGAGAGAGCTGTGCAATGCTAAACATTGCTTAAACATGGTTAACGGTTGCTATTGTTTGCGTGTTGCTAAGCTTTGCTAAAACCATGGCTGTGCGAGTTTTCGCAATGCTCAGCTCTGTTTAGCTGGTTTGCGCGATGCTAAGGAAAGCTATGCTTTTTCAAATGTAGCTCAATGACATGTAAGGGGGGGGCAGCCTATATTAAGGGCAATATGCACGAATTCCACAGCATTTGTTGGAGTCTATCTAACTGACAGTATGTCAGTTGGTGCTGGAGAGAGAGTGCACGCTTTCGGGTATAGATATGGGGTGTGCAGGAGTCCAGGGTTTTTGATGGGCTTCTGATACACAGTTATGTGGTGGTTACCAGGGCTCAGAGTCCAAGTTTGAGGCCTGGGATTGGTTGGCCAGGGAATTTACCAGTGCTACTGGTATCTTCTGCACTGGTGAGCAGCGTCGTCACCACTACAATGACCTGAAGCATAGAAAGAGGGGAACCTGGGAAACGTGGGTCCAAGAGGTCATGGCTGGGCATGCCCCAGATGTATGTAAGTATTTCTTCCACGATTTTAATAAAATGCAAGTTGAATGTGTGCAAAACTGGTATGCATAACAGTGTGCTTCTCTATCAACAGCTGCAGCTGAGAGGACTCGCAATGTTCAGTCCCATGCCGGGTGCTTGGCCAGGTTCTGCTGTGAGTGTGGTAAGTACAGATGTATTATGCTAACTGTAGTGCAATAAGCAATAAAGAACAAAAAAACTGTACTGTAATAAAGAGTAAGCAATAAAAACTGTAGTGCAATAAATGGGCAATAACTACTGCATTGCAATAAACAATAAACAATACCAATAACAGTAAGCAAGAAGGTGTAAAGCAGGATTGTGGTGTCATAACATAATTGCACTATAGCATGTGTATGGTAAGGTTGCTGCAGTTAAGGGTAAACCTGTAACCGCTGTAGAATGTAAAACTAATGGCCTGAAAAATATTTTGCTCAACTCATAATATGGTTCAAGGCTGTCTCCATGCCAATTTCAGTCACATAATGCTCTCTTTTCCTTCCACTCCAGGTACAAAAGTTATGAGTGAGGTAGCCCACTTTATGATTATATATTGTGTATGGACTTCACAGAGAATTATCACCAATAGCAATAAAGTGTTAAGCAGCATTGTGGTTTCCTAAATATGTCTCAATATTTGCAGTAGGGCTGTATTCATTGCATGTCTGTTCTACTGTCACTGCAGCCAAGTGTAAAACTGTAATAGCTGTAGAATGCAAAAGTAATGTCCTGAAAAATGTACTGCTCAGCTCATAGTATGGTTCATGGCTGTCTCCAGACCAATTTCAGTCACATAATGCTCTCTTTGCCTTCCACTCCAGGAACAAAAGGTATATAGGTACGGTTGCCCATGTTATGAGAAGATAATTGTGTGTAGATTTCACAGAGAATTATCATCAATATCAATAAAGTGTTAAGTAGCATTGGTGGTTTCCTAAATAAATCTCTTAATATTTGCAGTAAGGCTGTATTCATTGCATGTCTGTTCTAGGTTACTGCAGTCAATTGTTACATTATTTGCAGATGCCCCCTGAAGTCACAGCTATTGGGTTCTACTCCCATGCCTGACAACTAAGGCATGATAGCTGTTTAGTTTTCTTAATGTACACAAACACACCTCTCAAGGGTCATGATTTTTCATAAAGTAATTAGAACTATCTAATCTGTCTGTCACATGATTACCAGATAAATGATAACCTGGAATGCAATGTATTACCAAATCCAAGTACAGAACACCTTGGTAGTTATGTAAGTCCACATTATGTGAAACTGTTCTGTGCAATTGTGTAGCTGTATTTGTTAAGGCTTGGCCCACACTGCCCCATGTTAACAGCTTGAGAGGTATATACATGCTACATCAGCTATAGGAGAATTGTAGTCACTGTACTCACAACTGATATTGACCTAACGACATATGTATTACTAGTGTTTTCAGGGATATCATCTGCAATATCACGAATGGTATGGTTTTTCTCTCTTCCTCCTCATACCTTATCTTATCATTATTTATTACTATGATTTAATATTAATATAGTTTGTTAAGCTAACTGTTTTGTTGGCCTTATGGTTTAATTCATACTGGCTTGCTATTAACATACTTAACATTCTGTTAATGCTAACAGTGGATTGGTTATTACTACCCCTAACTTTTTGTTACAGCTACTTTACTACAGCGAGTCAAGGTCAGACGGTTCCTCATGATCTGCCTACCTTGCCTCTTCTGGCCGTAGTATTGGGTCCCAGCACATCTGGAACCCAGCCTGGTGGTGCCCCCTCTGATGCCCCTGCATTACCTGCAGTGTCGGGTAGTACCACCCAATGGGATGGGGATGGGCCCCCTCTGGGAGAGGTGGTGGAGGGGGAGTTGTCACCCGTGATGAACTGCCAGGTTTGGTGTGCGGGATCATCATCCTTGGGTTTCGACGATGGAGCAGTGCTGACAGCCCCATGGGTGGGGATGTGAGTCACATTGCTACTTTGTGGAGGCACACTGGACTGAGATTCCACAACACCCTCCCCATCCAAGGTGTTCATCCCCGTCTTGTGTCACACACCTCTCATGTGTGCTGTCTTGTCTGTCTGCAGAAAATTCCTCACCTACCCAATTTACCTCCCCCCACACACATACCTATGTCACTTCCCCAACATTCCACTCTCACCTTAAAAAAGAAAGGTCACCTGTCCCCCCAAAAAAATATTGTCCCATATATAGCTCTTTATTTCCCACACATGTCCACTGGACATAGATAAGTTGGTCCAATTGGCTTAATAACACAGTTATGTTGCCTTAACCCCTTTCTCTGGGAGAGAGAGTCCAAAGTCATCTACAAATTCTGTCAAAGGGCACAATTGTTGCTGTACAAGAAATGGATAGTTATGTTTTTTCCTACACTCTTTCTGCACATCTCTACCTGCCTTTCACTATGTTTCCCCCCTGCTTGCACCCCATTTCATCACTTTCCTATATCCCCATTTTTCTTTTCTTTATATATTTTTTTTGCACAATGAGCTGCATCACACAGCTTTGTTCAGCTCAGCTAAATGAAGCTATATTGATATATGTGTTTTTAAATCATAATAAACACATGTCCCTTATTTTGAACCCAAGACCATCGCACCTGTAGACCACTGAATTAGCCTGCCACGCTACATGGCTGTTAATTAAAACAGGTGGTTTAAGTAAAACATAATAAATGCAACTTAAAGTCATTAAGAGTGTTTCAGCAGAGTTGCACGTCGTGTAAACTTGATTAAAAAGTAATGGAAAAAATGGGAGTGTACCTTGGATTCTGGGGCAGACTACACCACTAGAAAGCTAAACACATAATAATGAATGTGAGGTCTGTGATAGCAGGTAAATGTGCCCTTTTACTAGCAACATTTAGAAATATACCTGCTAAGGCATTAATGGCAAAATACATATTCAACTGGGACCCTGATGCAGAAATACATCCATATAAAGTCATGCACATAGTGATGGATGTAAAAAAAAATATGTCACAGCATATATTTCTGCACTTATATCTTGCAAATGCACGTGCTGTAGCAGTGACTCAGTAGCTCAGTCTGTTAAATGTCTTGCAAACAGTACATTTTGCCACACAGTCCTGTGTTCAAATACAGTGGTGTGTAGCATTTAAATTACATTATTGTGATGCCAGCAATTAATGACTGATTCATGCACCCTTTGTCCACACAATGCATTTCAAATGAAATATATTTATTATTTTATTTTACATTTGGCAACCAAGAAAGTCCATCTGGACTGGCAGTCCTTTTTCAGTGGAGGTCCGGAGAGAAAAGCTCCACATTTCAGTACAGTATTGGTACAAACATAACAGAGAAAAACATAAATAATAGTTACAATTTTTAAACAAAGAACAATGAACATGCATGAAAAATATTTACATAATGAACAATGAACAAGCATGAAACTATTCATTTATGACAAGATGTATAGATGTGTAGAGTTCTGATATTAGATAAAATTGTGAGGCCAGTCAACAATATGGAAATATTGCAAATGGATGTTGTATAACAATCAGTTTTGGATAATACTGCTGTAGGAGATTGGAGATCTAGCTATGAGATTTGTTCCCTATGTCACTTGTTCCCCTGGTGCTGAGCAGGGGCACAACCATTTATTAGTGAGGTGGCCTTTTAGGGCAGATTTAAACTCATTTATGGAGGTTTTGCTTGTTAGGTTGTTTGGTAAGGAGTTCCATACTCTGGCTATACAGGAGGAGTACAGAGATTCACCAGCTGAGTTAGAGGATATTGAGACTTCTAATAGTTGTTTATTGTTGGAGCGCAGAACTCTTTTAACTGTGTGTGACTTGAGTAGGTTATTTAGGGCTGGAGTTTTTTTCTGGATTGTGTAGAAGTTTGTGGAATAGGGTTAGTTAGTTATAAAGTAGACGTTGGGGCAACTCAAGCCATTGCAATTGTTTTAGGGCTACGCAATGATGTGACCTATATGGTGCATTGGTGGCAAACCTAGCGATTTTGTTATAACATGTTTCTAATTTGATGATGTCTGTTTTTCTCAGGTTGGTGAGAATAGCGGAGGCATATGTGAGTGTGGAGAGTAAGTGTGTCCTAGCTATTGTCTCTCTGGTTGTTTTTGTCAGAAAGGATTTGTACCTATATAGGGCTCCACATTTATTATGGTGTGGGCAATGTGGATATCAAATGTCAAGTTGCAGTCATTCTCTATCCCTAGAAGTTTAGTGTGATTGATAGTTGATATAATGGTATTATTTCTGGTTTACCTTTAAAACCGCGTATTGCAGAAGTGTGAACAGAACATTTCTGAAAGGCAGTCTGCAAAAAATTTGCAAATGCCGAATGGAAAAAAGTTTGAATGTGCAATGAGCGAATGCACAGTGAGATTCGCTCATTGCACATTCGACATTCTGGGGCGGATTGCACTATAGTGGGGATCGGGAAATGGTTCCTTTCCCCGCTGTAGTGCGATCTCAGAGTTAGAATAATAAAGTAGGGGGGCTTGCCGCCCTGCTTTACACGTTTTTTTCTTCTTCGACAGTGATGTTAGAAAAACAGCGAATCTGCTTTTTGATTTGCTGTTTTTCGAACATTAAGGACTGTCGACATTTACAGTTTTGTGGTTTCAAGTCGCTCATATGAGCACTCGAACCATTGGGATTCGCGGTTTTAAAGGTAAACCTTATTTTTGGATACTATGCTAAAGGGAGAAGCAGCTTTATATTTAGAAGGGTTAAACAGTAGTATTACGTGGTGGTCTGATAACCAGGATTCAACTGATAGGAAGGATTGTTGTCTGGTTTTGTGTAATTCTTGGATGGTAGAGGCATTACATATTAGCATGGAGTCATCTGCATATTTTATGACTGCCGCTTGGGGTGTAGAGGTGTGGAGGTTATTAGTGAAGACAGAGAAAAGTAGTGGTCCAAGGATAGATCCTTGTGGCACACCTAGTATTACTGGGAGTAATGGGGAAATGTCAGATTGCCATTGAATTGCCTGTTGCCGCTCTGACAGATAGCTTTTTAACTAAGAAATAGTGGACTGTGATAGATTTAAGGTTGAGAGTACATAGAGAAGTTTATCATGTGAAATGGAGGTCTAGAAAGAGTGCTGATACAAACTTACCATTGTTTCTATGTGAATTAGCAGTTTCAGTAAATGATAAGAAAGCAGTAGTGGTACTATGAGCGGGGCAAAATCCATGCTGTGTTGTAATGAGTAGATTGTGTGTGTTAAGGTGGGTCATAATTTGTGTGTGTATACATCTTTCTAGAATTTTGGAGAGAGGTGAAAGAATAACATGAGTAGATTGTGTGTGTTAAGGTGGGTCATAATTTGTGTGTGTATACATCTTTCTAGAATTTTGGAGAGAGGTGAAAGAATAGCAATGGGGCAATAGTTTGATAGTTCTCTTGTGGTGCCACCTTTGTGGAAAGGGATTACATAGTAGATTTTCCAGATATCAGCAACAGTTTTTCAGTTATTGATCGGTTAATAAGAATTGTTACAGGGTAAGCTATAGCCTCTGCAGCTATTTTCAAAAAGTATGCTGAAAGTGTATCAGCTGCTAGTGTTGTGGGTTTCAGTTTTCTAAGTATTTTTTTAATTGTATCCACATTGACAGATTGCAGTGAGAACTGTCTGGTATTATTGGCTGTATTTTGAGAGGTAATGTAGGTTGAGGTCAGTTGTGGTTTGGATAGGGCTAGTATTGATTCAGTGAACTACTTGTTGAAGTAGTAGCAGGGGGTGGAGTTCTAACTTTACCAGGTAATAAGATGTTGTTGATGGCTGACCAGTATTTTTGTGGGTTGTTTAAAATGTTTTTTCTGTATGTTATGGTAATAGCAGATTTTGTCTGTTTTAATTTGTTTTTTATTCTGTTTCGGAGTTCTTGGTAAGCTGTTTTGAGAGTTTGGGAGCCAGTATTATGCCAATCACTCCATGTTTTATCTCTAAGTTTCATGGAGGCCCTAGTTTCTTTGGTAAGCCAGGGTGCATGGTTAGCTTTCACCCTTACTGTTCTTGCTGGAGCAAGAGAGTTTAGGATGTTTAAGAAAATAGTGTTAAAATAATGGAAAGCATCATTAATCTTAAGGGTTTTGAGTGGATCCCAGTTACAAGTTTTTAGGGCTGAAATGAATTGGTTAGGATTAAAGTTTGTTTTGTTTTGCAAGAGGTGACAGGTAGTTGGTTTGGCATGATCAGTATGGAGTTTTATCATAAAAGTTGGACAGTGGTCACTTAAGGTGTCTGGTAGGCAACATGTCCATGTGGAAATGTCTGCTTTTCACTGATGGAAGTCACAGGCTTGCATATAGGAACACACGTCATATATTCCTGTGGCAAAACTATAAGAGCATAAAGTGTCACATCATGCATTAATATGCATTCACAGAGGATTTCAACTCAGGTAATGCAAATGAGGCCCACTAATATCACAGTACACCACACAATCCTTTCAAATTCACAGTGCAGATTAGCACAGCTATACAACTAACATAAACATTTGAAGTCCCTGCTTGTAACAAGGACTGCCAGCATACTCATTCCAAATTAGTACCAGACTGTAACACATGGCCTGACAGTTGCCCAAATGGTGGACATATTCTATTTATCTTCCATGTTACTCAAGGACACAACAAAGGTGTTGCCTAGTACTCTGTTAGTAATACCACTGCCTAACATATTTACTTTAAACACGTGCCTTAATTGGAGTGGAATGGGTACCCTCACTCTGGCTCTGCCTCTACAACAGGGCTGACATAGCTCCCACAGTTACTCCTAAAGCTTGCTGTCCTTCAACGTCAAAGTATTCACACACACTGCCTATGCCTGTTACCTGCAGCTGTAGCTGCAGCCTGTAGCACACACATCTCTATGTAAACGTTGTTGCAACAGACCTACCTTTTGCGATGATGTTGTCTCCTCACTCCAGTAATGTCCAGCACAACATATCAGAAAGGGGCTCTAATCTACATGAAGGTCTTGTATATTGTACAGTGGTTGCACGTCACTGGCTGATTATAGTGCAAATCAGTTGTGTTGGCTGCAATTAGGATTTCAGAACCACAGCTTGACTAAGTGGCAATCACCTGTTAATGAGAAGCATGTTAAAAAGGCAAACAGCTGGCTATGGGGAACCCTTCTGTATGAGACTTTCCTCACACAGAACCTGCGTTTCAAAAACTGAAATATCTCCACATAACAGAGGAGTATTGCACTCCATCAGGTATGTAAGCTTTTTGTTTACAACAGGATGCAGATGTGTGAATATACTTACAGGGAATAGAGATTACAGCATTAAGCCTTTCTTAGAACTGTGGTAATGACATGTCAGTGATCTCCAGATTTGTTATACATTCAGAGGATGTGCAATACATCAAGGGTGGAATGTTTATTGCCAATGTGGCACACTGGTCTTGATGGACTGTCTCTTTATAGTGGTTGCACACTGCCCTTGGGGACACTCTACAATAAACTACAGTGTTGGCTGTATGATCATACAGCAGTATCAGTCATAGCACACACAGGAATACCCGACTATCACTAGTGTCTTAGTTGTGTCCACATGCTTAGTATGTTTGTGCACTGTGGAATATGACGTGTGTGATCAAGCAGTGGATAATGCCAGCCATTCTGTCCTTGCAGTCATTCTCTATCCCTAGAAGTTTAGTGTGATTGATAGTTGATATAATGGTATTATTTCTGGTTTTCCTTTAAAACCGCGTATTGCAGAAGTGTGAACAGAACATTTCTGATAGGCACGCTACATAGTGTACTTCCACGTATGTGATCCTGATATCTGTTCCCATGTTGCAGTCTTTCAGGAAACATGTATCCAAGATGCCATGCACCTTTCATGGATTCAGAGAATGAGATAATACTATAAGGCCTCTGTCAACACCATGAATTCCTACTGTCCAGGGAGAGGCACAACAGGGAGCAGCGGCAGGCCTTGTGAGATGATGACCTTGTCCATGATGTGAATGCCACAGGTCATCAGAGCAGGACATGTGAGCAGGTTCGACACCATGCAACAGGCATGATCAATGCTGCATGCAGAAGACCAGCTGATGTAGCCAGGGATTATGGCATCACCACTGGAGGACCTGCAGTGGAACTACCACTCTCAGCCACTGAGGAATTCCTGGCAGGTCTACGTACAGACAGCTACCAGGCATCCATCACACTGTACATTATGGATGTGGGTGCCACAGTTTCCATGGTAGGGGAGAGTGCAAGTAAGCTTAGTTTGATCAGCAATGCAATACTGTTGCATTCAGTGTGTCAGGGTTTACATAGTCTTACGTAGTTGTCAGGTCTTTCTACTTTGGGGGAGGGTTTAACTGCAGTTTGATTGCCATGCTCAGATTTTGACCAATATAACAATTAACACAGTGGCTACTGTAAATGTGAGATATATGGACATATTACCTTGTTGTGGTGCATCATGCGGTGGTACTGACATTACCGCTCCCTCAACTTTTCACAGGTCTGTTAGGTATCGGACAAGTCCGTGATCTTGCTCCTCGGAAGCACGACACAGTTTTATTATAGATGCAGGTTTACAACAATGTAATCCCTAAAGTGTCATGCCAGGCCTGCTGCCTGGATTGCTGTACTGTCATCATGATTGTCAACTGCACACATATTGTCTGAGTATACACATATTAGACTCATACCTATGCCTTGTAGGTGTGACCACACTGATAGAAGTGACAGTATTGTCAGGACATTACATATTGTCATATGTGTCAACTGTACAGAGTCTTCACAAATGTCAAGGGTGTACCTCACTGTTACTCATGAGATTGCTGTGAAAAGAGCTTTTATTTACAAGTAACTACTGCTGTTAGTGGGAAGAGTAATGTCCTCTTGTCCTGCTATATGAGGTTGGGTTTTCAACAGGTCTGTAATATTGACAATAGTGTACAGAGCTTTACATATACTGCAACATAGTACTGCAGGCATAACAGTGCCAGTATTAATGTACTGCTTTTTCTTTCTTATCACAGGTGACCAGGGGGGTTGGTGTCTGTCTCCTAGACAACCTGATGTCAGTGTCTCGTCAGACTCTGATGATGATGGTGGCCACAGAGAGGCACAGGTATGGGTTTTGGGGGCTGAATCTATCCCAGAGGTTGACATCCCTATTCTGTCCTCATTGTCACCACACACAGTCAATATGCCCGCACATATCCAGTCCACAGAAGCCACAGATAGTGGACAGACAGAGGGTGGGGACATTGAACAGGAAAGTGTGGCAACTATGGCTCCAGTGAGTGTACACACTGGCCAAAGCCAGAGACCTGCCAAGGTTCCATACAGGTGAATTGATAGGGGTACTTGTAGGAGGCCTGCTGTCTGTCCACCACCTGTTGCAAGTGTCATATCATGGCTCACCTGGTGCATGTTTCAGGCCATCATGGAGGCACAGGCATATTCTGAATGGAACTCCAGATATATGCTTTGGGTTATGGAAGCAGCACAGTCTGACATCCGTGACTGCCTCCACCACATTGGTGGCACTGTGGATCACTTCACTGATGCAGTGGACAGAAGGTGGGCTGAAACAGTGTCTGCCTTGGAAGGCACAGTGTCTGTACTGGAATGTGTTGTTGGAGTTGAGTGTTGGACTCGTGGCTGTAGGTCAGCAACCCCATTTGCTGAGAGTTCACATGGCTGTGCACAATCACTCTCCTGTAGTGGCAGTACTCCAGCACTACACAGGGGAGTGTGCTGTCCACACCAAGATGTGGCAGGCCATGGGCTCATGGCCCTGAATGTTCCCACGGAGGACATGGTCCCAGCAGACAGCAGTCACCATCACATACTAGCACTACTTCTGACCTTGGGCATCCAACATACACATATGTAGGGCTAGTACTGAGCTTGACTGTGTACATGCGCACACACACACACACACACACACACAAACACACACACACACACACACACACCACTGTCAACTGCAGGTCACCTACAGACACAAGGCCCATCTTACCTGCTTCCCTTCCTGACTCATACAGATGCTGTCAACCTTTTGGGTCAGCCTAGGCCTGCTGCACCCCCTCACAACACCCTGTGGAAGGGATGATACCTGTGCCACATCCTTGTCATCCTCGCCATCAATGAAGGGAAATGAAGCTATGTGTCTGATGCACAGGGTGACTATATAAATTAACATGTACTTGTGTAAAGCATTGTTGTTTTGCCATGACACTTGTAGTGGCTACTGACAGATACTGTATGCTGACATTTGTCATGCATATGCCACATAATTTTGCATACCTTATGTTGTATGATGTAACGACTGTATACTTACACAAAGAAAGGTGTATCACAGACCTGTTTATGTTTCTGTTTCAGGAGTCTGTTGGGAAAAACTATGGATACACAGCAGCAATAAAGCCATAGACATCACAGTACAGGATGAAATGCCAGCACAGAAGAAATATGTTTTCAGCAAGGTGCAGCACTACAAGTGCATGGCTCCATAGGTTCATATGTGTATAACAGGCTGACAAGGACAATGGTGTAATTCAGCATACTCATGCATCCCTAATCTGTGAAAAGGTCTGATAACCTTGATAAGTGTCACCAGGGTTTTGGGAGCTAACACATATACATGCTGTGGTGATGGAGATGACTCATCTACAAATTTCCTGTGTCCAGTACAGACATTTGTCCGACACCAGTTATGACTGTCTTGTTCTGCATCCCATTGTGTAACCTGAACATGATGTGTGTCACAGATGTGTGTTTCATATGCATGGAGGCCTTTTCACATAGGTTATACAGTCTGTGTTACATACCTGTCTCCCCAGCATGTACTATTTATACCACAGTGATGTAGGTGTATAGAACAGGTAAGACATGTGTTAGCAGTGTTATGGATACACGGGAAGTACACAGTGGGATCTGACACCTCCCTGTCTGGCAGCCATAAACATCCCCTCCAAAGCATTTAGGAGACAGACTACACATGTATGGTGTTGACAGAGACTACATAGGACATGTTATCTACACTCTGTATTCATGTACCATGGAACATGCGTGGCTCCTACAGTTGTAAGATATGCCTGTGTAGTAACATAGCAAGGGTGTCATTGCTCACAATGATAGGTGTGATGAGTGCCACATTCAATATAACAATGACAGTCTGGGATTTATATCTCATACCTTTCTGTACAGTTTGTATAAAACTGAATGCATCCCCACATCTTACCAACCGGTGAAAGTCAAAGGCTACATTACTCTCTGTGTCCATAACTCCATGAGTAATGGCTCAACTATGTGCAGTGTGCAGATACTACAATATTTTCCAGGGGTGGATGAATTCCCAAAGGATAGTATTGTGCAGTCATTGGCATTTAGTATTTGTCAGTGGCTCAAACAATTGAACGTGTGTCTTATGCCATCCTGGATAACTATTGGTTCTGTGTGCAGTTCAGTGACGGCTCCTAATATGCAATCACCTGCTCATGTAGTCAGTTAGAGGCCACTGACAGTGGCTGTGACTGCAGAGAAGGAATGGCTAGGAGGGGTATGCCATTAATGATAACTAGGAAAACCCATTGGTGACTGGTGTCATTGCAGCGTAGGTGTCCCAATGCTATCTTCCCAGATTATGACTGTCAAATACTTGCCTATCCACCAGCTGACTAAACACACTGTAGATAATGATCAGTACCTTTAGGTCACAGTTAGTGTAAATGAATCACCAGTAACTTCCAAAATTATTTGTAAACCACAGAAAAACAGCTAGTGATTCAAACCTCGGCCAAAGAAGTCACTATTGTTTGCCAAGAAATACAGAGTTCTACGTCAAAAGATGAAAAATTCTTTATTGTAGGTAAGCGCTTTCATGGTGCTGCTCACACCACTTCACCAGACCTTTTTAGATAATCTACACAGTTTCAAGCAAGGCCTGCTGGCCTAATATTGTCAGACACCGTGTCAGGTCATGGTAGGTGGAGTGAGTCATATTTCTGTCATCCACTGCATAGTGTAACACTCAATGAGGTCCACTGGTTAGAGATGGCAAGCACAATTTGGCCTTTAGCAAAATAAACAGTGTTTGGTCTAGTGTCAGTAGGTGTATGACAGTGTTACTGCTCATATCCATGCTAACTCCTTTCATGGCATTTCATGTGACATGACTCAGAGATCTGGGGACACTACTTGCTTGGCACTACATGCTAGTTGTCTTTTGTGCAAGTAAGTATTGCAGATGCTTCCAACATGTTCCAAGAAGAGATTCATCCAAGGTGTCTGTACAGAGCACAGACAAACATGTTAGGCAAGTGTAATATGTATACCCCATGAGGGTAAGGTGTGGGTTTTACACAAGTATTCTGCAGTTGGACACTACCCAAGCAGTGTGTACTGGAAGGACACAATTACCTTGTGATGACTGTGTTAAGCATGGGAGTCCAAGGAATTGACAGTGCCTGGCAACTACTACTGCTGGTCTTACTGACACCACTCTCACATAGGATACCATGCTCTGCTATGTTTTCTGTCATAACATGCACGTTACTACAAAGCCAGTGATGAAAAGCAGGACACAGCCTGTTTGTTCATCCACATAGCTGTCCCACATCATGAAAGGCTCTGTAGGCTGCACATGCCCCTCTTCAGGTAGATGCCTTGATTAGCAACCTAGGCATGGCGTATGGCTGATGTTCCAGGGTTAGTAGTATGTCCCTAGGGAAATGACAACAGGAGAATTAGGAGCACTGTTGTAGTGCCACACTATGATGTATAATGTCCAGTGACAAAGATGTCAAGTCTTGCTGAAACAATCAGCACACTGGCGGTGACATAGGTGACAATCTCACAGCTAGTCTTGCATCCTGCCCTTCTACAGATTACTGGTGGATATCTGCATGACATGGCTGTGAGGCCTTCTGCAGTGGACTGGCCACCTTTGGCCAATGTGTGCCCACCTGCCACATGTCCTAGGCATATCATACTGTACACTTATGTACCCGAATCACGTCTGTGTTCCCACATCATGTCACACAACAATCAGTGTGCTGTCTGTTTGCTTGAAAGGCATAATACGCTTGCGAGGCCAACTTAATGTCATCAAAGTTGCACAAGTCCTCTATGCATGCATGGGCATCCATATCTTCACTGCAAGGTGTGCCTACAAACACTGTATATCAGGCTGTCAACCCCAAGGGTGTGGCAGCATGACCCTAACTTTGCAGCCCCTGCTGCTGATTTGTTGAGAATGTCCCCATCCCCCTACTCCTATGGCACACAAATACAATATGTGACAGATATAACTGCATTTAAAACCTTGCTGCCATGGTGTCTCCAACAGCAGTGTGATTACATATGGCAACGAGCATTATGCCAACATGCACAGCTCACATCTTGCACCACCTACACCCACATCACACACACACCTGCATGTTTGCAGCTCCTTACCAAACAGACTGACAGACAACAGACACCTCAGAAAATCCTACCTCTGCAGTGCTCAGTACAAATACTATTGCATGCACCACTCTCACACCAGTCAAACACCCGAGGCAAAACACAACATCACACCTCTTCGTCATAGATGATTACATTGTGAGACACATTGATGTCTGTGTGAAGTGGCTACATATGGGAAAAATTACAGATAGCTGTCTGTGGGTTGACACAATAGGTCTTACCACACATTGCTACAAATCACAGAATATCAGTTAACATAATGTTGACATCATAGTTTTTGCAGGTGTGTACAAATGGGGACATATGTCACTGGCTTGTATGCAGACACATGACTGAGCTTAGCCAGTCTGTGTCTCTCGCGGGTATGTGCATAGCTTTCATCTGCAGTTGACCCTCACCCAGGATGATGACTCCATACACATGGACATTGATGGAAGTAAATAATTGCCTTAGCGTGTGGTGTCATGTGGTGTCATTGTAAGGGGATCTACAACATGTCTGCCTGGGATGCCTTGCTCAACAGATATCAATGCTTCACCAGTGATGGTCTTCATCTCTCAACCCTGGGATTTGGGGTACTAGCCAAGGCTGCTGACATCCTCAGAATGCATCTTAGATGGACTGTTGAGGGTAAAGTTGGTAATGAGAACACCATTTTTATACATCATGGTTATGGTGCTACACACTGGGTATGGCAACTCTGAAACCCACTCTGTGGAAGGTGTCTCCACCCTGGATAACACAGACATGTGTAGTCAAGGACATCTGGTTCAAGGCTGTGGACAGCACCACAGCTATACTAGACTACACATCCATCCATATCTTCAGACCACAAAATGACAGTGTTCTAGGTAATGCAGGTGGTGCATACATACTCATTAAGGATAGATACACATCCAGATTTTGAGAAACACTGTGATTTCCCAGAGACACTGCAGGTGCCATTCAGTACTGGATGGGCACATAGTCAAGCAATAGCTGGCTACAGAAGCAACTGCATGAATCCAGACACCCACTGTGTATATTTGTATGTATATGTGTCTATCAAGATATATCATTACACCATGGTTTGGGGTGGCATTAAGTGACCACCTGCTGTGTTGCATAGTCCTACTACAGCTCACTTGCCCAAAGCTTACTACAGGTCCTTAACTACAATGCCCCAGAGCAGTGCCATGACATCTCCACATGGGGAACCAACATACTGCATCATGTTCTTACCAATACTGGTGACCACTGCAGCCCCCCGGTGTGAGGTCCTCCCTGGTGGGAGATCTGACCATAGATCAGTCTCATTAGAACTACCAGCACTAAACTCCCCCCTTGCAAACAATACAGACATATATTTCAATAAAGACATTTATTACCTCCTGTGGGATGGCTGACATAGCTTGACTGCACCTCCCCCCTCAGATGGGACAGGCAAGTATGCAGAGCTCTACACTCATGCATTATGCCAGCAGCATTGCAACTACATGAACTTGGCTGTACATGACAGGAGGGGCACAGGTTCCTCATGGCACAGCAAACCTGACTGGTGGACAACTGCCATTAGCAGGCTGTACAATAAGAGGTGGACATTGCTGGGTAACAGTTGGAGTGAGGGTGTCCAACTAACATGGACGCACAACCTCCTCAGCTAAAAGAAGCACATAGTGTTGTTGTGATATTGTGTAGACACAGTAAGTGACAAAATTAGCCACCCATACAAAGCAGAACCACAACATACAGTGTAGTTATATGTGTAAACTCAAAGGAAAGGCCCAGACTGTCGGTGAACTCATACATAATGATGCCACATATAATGGGTCTGTACTAGTGGCTAACCTTTAGTCCCACACTTTCTGCATCGACTTCACTCCCCTGTCCCCACCACATGTGACACATGACATTCCTGCAACCTGTCCCATAACTTCCATATTTACAGAGCAGGCTACAACTAACCTCTTAATGGAGGATATACACAATATATTGGACATGCTAACATCCCAGGCTGCACCCTACATGAGATCTGACAAAGATTACTAACACCATTGGAAACACCTTGCAATCATACTGAAACCACTGGCTGCACCCCAGCTGAGTGGACAATGTCAACCGTTATACCCTTGCAGTGACATAGTGCATCTACTGACTAACATAAGAATAGACCCCTCTGTCTAAGTATCCATATCTGTATGCCTGTAGTGGCACTCATCATGGAGCTGATCAGCACAGATATATGTGATCTACACACAGTTGACTGTACACAGTTTGGATGTGTGACAGGGGGATCATAACTGTTACACGTGGAGGACATTTCTAGGGCAGTCAGCAAGGACCTGGGTGAGGAGCAAGGACCTGGGTGAGGAGCCAAGCCATCTGACTGTATCCCCCACTCAGGCATTATATTGGAAAGACTCACCCAGACTCTGCCACAGCTGCTGTGAGGGAAAGGTTAGTTTGCTTTTTATTTCTTGTATTTTGTATTACTTTATTGCCTTTTTCTATTTTGTATACTATGATTTGTTTTTTTACACTGTGTTTAAATGCATATTAAAACTTGAAAAGAGACCACAGCTCTTTCTCTTATGAGTCAGACAGAAATTAGAAGAGGTCAATTAAGGAGTCACACATAAGTCAGAACAGGTCAGTTAAGGTTAATCATCTGGGAACTTGAGGGGGTGGGGCTAGGAACTAAACCTTCTATTTAGGGGGTAAAATAAAACATTTCAGAGCTTTACTGGAAAGGCTCACTCAGACTCCGCCACAGCTTGCTTAAAGGGAAAGGTTAGTTTGCTTTTTATTTCTTGTATTTTGTATTACTTTATTGCCTTTTTCTATTTTGTATACTGTGATTTGTTTTCTTTACATTGTGTTTTACTTGTATTCTGCTTTTAACTGTATATTAAAACTTGAAAAAAGACCACAGCTCTGTCTCTTCTGAGTCACACAGAATTTTTTCCTACCCGCATGCTGTTACTGTTGTGTTCTTAAACACCACTGTCTTTCTAGTTGCCTGCCCCTTATGTTAATTTGACCATATATCTTGTTTCCTCTTTCCTTTTACTGGCTGGTGTGAGTAAGCACAAAATTATCATTTTGTGAAATCACACACCTTCAACTATTTAGACTTGTTGGCCATCCTACTGTAGTCCATAGTACCAGAATACAAAAGTGCCCACCCCCTCTCCATTCATCTTGTTCTTTTAAAAAAACTGGCTCTCCACTAAAACTTAACTTTTAAACAGCTAAAACTTATTATCCACTTTCATATCTAACTGCTTAGTGCACATTGCAGTATTTAGAATAGACCATTCTTTTTAATCTTATCTTTAAGCATCTATTGCAAGACCGCCAGTTAATGGAGAGCCCACATTCTGCCTCTCATTAGTCATCTTGCGATTAGTGTTTCTGTTTTCTCCTGGTGAGTGGCATTATTTCCTGGAAACTGCTGATCACCAGAAAACCTAAACATGACAACTTGGAATCTGTGCTTATATTTTTATCCTGGTGAGAGTAGGAGAACAGTGCACTGATTCCTGATTGTTTCTGGTTGGAGAGTGAGTGTCTGTGCTTAATGTACCTGATTTGTCTGGTTGCTATTTGAGGCATCTACCAGAAAAAGGCTACAAGCCTACATACCTTTGCATCATCTGGGACAAGACTGTGGATCACCAAACAGGCTGTGGCCTACTTCTCTTCTTGGGATTGGTGCTAACATTTTGCTTCTGGTGAGAGAAGAAGCAAAGGAGCACTTGTATCCCAACAGAGTGAAGCTGTGGTGAGACCAGCATCAGCAGTAACCATTCATGCGACGCCCCTCTTTTCATCATTTCTGACAAGCTAATTCTTTGTTTTCAGTAGGTACTGCTTGATTTGTTTCTAACTTCAGAATATCTGCCTAAATACTTCATCTTTAAATTTTCATGGTCTCTGTATTACTTTCCCCCTCAAGTCTTTGTCAGTGCTCTGTACAGACTCAGACACCTTGAATGACATTTTTCCTGTAAAAGTAGAATTAAAATTTCTCCAATATCTAGTTGCACACAGGACTAGTTTGCAGTGACAAGCACTGTCCACATAGTTCCAAACGGGATACTCCAGATAGTGAGTGATATTCTCACTCCAACAATCTAATCAATAAAAAAGTGTCTGTTGCCATGAATATGAACTTTCCTACTGTCTACATTACTGGCTTGGTGGATATGGGCATCCTAAGGCAATGTAGAAATTGCATCATGTTTACTGACAGCCAGTTAATTCTCAAACAAACTGATATGGTATGTGGGAGATGTATTTACACAATGTCACTGAAGGCAAAGCTCTCACATAAAAGTACTCCTAATGTCAATAAGGTTGTCAGTAGTACACATGCTGCACCCATCACGCACAATTCAAAGCAGACATATCAACCCGCATATGCTGAGGCACTTACATGTAACCTTCCTAAACCATAAAGACCTCCTAGACAAAGTACACACAAGAAATACCCTCAGCAGCCTGAAACGTGGTCTTAACACCCACATCAACACATAGAGCTAAATCTCATGGATCCTCTACCTCTAAGTCCATAAGGCAAGTCACCACACAATCCAACATTCTAGTATTGTAGACTCCATCATGAGACACACTGATGTCCTTCTCACCAGGCTGAGTAAGGAGAAAGTTACGGTCAGTTGCTTATCAGGGGCTAGGATCAGCCACATTACGCATGCACTCAGGTCATTGGACCACAATTACTAATATGAGTCAGTCATAGTCCATGTGGGAGTAAATGACCTGAGACATACCTCCCTAAACTATATGAAGAGGGACATCATAGAGCTCTCTGAATAAGTGTCTCAGGCTGGTATGAACCTAGCATTGAGCAGCATTTTACCTTTGCCAAGGATGATGCCACAATACGAACAAATGACTGACTTTAACAATTGGCTTAGTTTTTGGTGTCATTCTAAGGAGGTGCAATTTCTGTCAGCATGGAAGGAGATGGTCAACAGACCACGGTGCCTTGCCATGGATGGTCTGCATCTCTCCCCTCTAGATTTTCGAATATTAGCTAAAACACTGTCTTTCCCCATAGTGCCTTTTTTAGGCAATGCCAAACTGAAAGTACTTCTGACATAGCAAATCAAAACCAAGAAAATCTAAAGGTATTACTGCTCAATGCTAAGAGTCTAAACAAAAAACTCCACTCTCTAGAAGTTCTCTTTACCCTAGAGAATGTTCATATCTGTGCAGTCACTGAGATGTTGCTGAAAGTCACAGAAAGTGCACCAACAGTGCAAGGTTGTAATGCCTTCCACACATTTAGACCAGTTACTTCACAGGCAGGGACTAGAGGTGGAGGTGTCTCTATTTACATTAAAAATAAATATACTTCAAGGCTGGTCAAATAGGACAATGCACTTGAGCTGCACTGTGTTCAAATCACCATAGGCAAAATCCAATACCACTTCCTTGCAAGATATAGGTCCCTCTCTATGACATAGAAACCCATACCACGTACTTAAACTTATTAAAAACACAAACCATCCAACCCAAAACATTATTCATGGGTGACTTTAATTACCCCACTATTAATTGCAAATCCTATATGACACCAAAGGTACATGCACAGAGATTCCTGGATTTTGTAAACACAATCTCCCTGGACCAGATAATCAATACACCAGGAGGAAAAAATATCATGGCAAAATTTAGGAGGTGCAGTGCCCAGTAGGATAAAAACACTCTCATTAAATAAAACAAATAACTCAGAGGACAAATAAAGTCTACAAAAGCCAAATTTGAGGTAGGTTTGGCCTCTCAGGCTAAGGACAACCACAAAGCATTCTTTAGCTATGTTCGCAACCTCAAAGGCAATACACAATTGTGTGCAGAGCTTATTATAAATGAAGCCACCTATACTGAGCCAGAAGATATAACGAACCTCCTGGCTGATAAATTCAGCTCCAACTTTACTCCTCTCTCCCTCTCAACCTCCCCTCAGGAAATATCATGAAATATAACTCCCTTTACTATCACTAGGGAACAGGTCCTTAATAGTCTCTCTAAGACCAAGAACACTGTATCAATGGGTTCAGACAATATCCCAGGATGCCTTCTAAATAGCATGAAACATGACCTATCAAGGCCTCTGGAATTACTATTTAATTGTAGCCTCCAAACAGGCTTCCTGCCTCAAGAATGGAGAAAGGTAACAGTCATCCCTCTGAACAAAGGTGGGCTATCTATAGACCCTGAAAACTACAGACCCATATGTCACACTAGTCTTATATGTAAAACCAAAGAAAGCATTATCATGGAGATGATCAATAGTGATATAGTAAACCTCCAGACACTGGACCCATCCCAGTCTGGTTTCATCAAGGGCAGATCATGCCTACTCAACCTGGTGGACTTCTTTCAGAAGGTCACCAAAGCAATGGATAAGGGCATCCTTGACCTGGACCAGGCATTTGACACAATACCCCACTCTAGCATTGTTGACAAACTCAATAGGTTAGGCACAAACTCATATGTCACCCAGTGGATAGCCAACTGGATCACAGACGGAACCCAGGAAGTTAGAACTGGGGAGTCCACTTCTAAAAAGAGGCCAGTGACAAGTGGAGTCCCTCAGGGATCAGTCCTCGGACAGCTCCTTTTTGGCATTTACTTCTCAGAAGTCAAGGCCAATGTTAGTGGTCTTTGGCTGACTAAATATGCAGACTGCAAATTAGGAGCCATCATTGAATCTCACACTGACACAAATGTTCTCCAGGAGAGGATGACACAGACAAACAACTGGTGTCAGAGACATGGACTAAAACTAAATGCCAAGAAATGCATAACAGTATCCTTTGGGAAGTCATCCATCCCTGGTAACTATCATATTGATAACACACCCCTTACAGTTGACCCAGTAGTCAGGGACTAAGGAACACATAGATAGTTATCTAGCCTTTGATCATCACATGTCTATAATGGTGAGTAAATCATTCTATGTTGCGTAACTTATAAACAAAGGCACTGTATTTGGCATTCATCAGACCTATCATTGAGTACAATGCCCTCTTTGGTATGTACCTAACCAGTCATATCCAACAAATGGAATATCCACAGAGTTTCCTACTAAAAGATTACAGGGCTTAAGTAATATGTCCTATGCAGACTGCCTCAAGGCCCTATCCCTGTATTCTGTCTCCTACAGGCTTTTGAGGGGAGATCTGGCATACAGGGCATTATCAGAGCCCACCCTGATGGACCTCCTGCATATCCACAAAACAAACAGTGCCAAAATAACCCATTCTAAAGACTTAAACCTTGTCTGTGATATAAATAAGACCTATTGGAGAGAGAGGTATGTATCCCAGAGACTACCCCTTCTATGGAACAGGCTCCCCATCCATGTAAAGCAGAACTCCTTCCTAACCCAATACAAGTGCATGGGAAACCAGAAATTCATCCCTGGTTTAGCACCTATGTCTCTAATGCAAACAGGTACCTATAAATGGTTCATATCCCAGGCCCATGCTTACACTTATGAAGGGTATCAGAACTTGTCAGAGATTTGGGATGCATGGCAAGGCTTAAAAAGGCCCTTGTGGTAGTTAGCCTAGTAAACACCTATGAAACTATTTACAAAGTACCCACTTAGGCTTCAACAATTCTGCCATTGTAGGGGTCACTAACTGGCCCATTGATGGCACACATACTCAACACAGGGGCATCTGCCTACAATATATGATCTCTAAGCAGCAGTGCTCAAGAGGGCTCAGTCCTCCTGGGACTTCTACAGCTTGAAATCCATTTAACCAAGATACATGTGACTATATGTGGCTAACAATGTTGGCCAATGCCTGCAAATTGTGAGCACACATAGAGTCTGTGCATCATGTCAATATCCTGCAAGAGGGAACTGATGAACACATCCCTGATGACATACTAATGGCCATAAACTCCATGCAAATATATATGCAGTATAATTTCTATCAGTAACACCTATGTACCTAGTAAGTAGCACATCAGTCGCAACATGTGATGTACATACTCAGGGGTGAAAGAGCTGGAAACACAGACCTGGCCACAGAGGCTTACACCTAATGTACCTGAGATCAATCACCATGTTTCCACAGTGGTATTGCAGGAATCATATGGCATAGCTGAGGCCACAGTCACCAGTAAGTGACATACTCATAACCTCCAGGTACTTTTTCCTCAGCATGCCAATATCTGAGTGCAATGGCCATTTGGTAATGTATCTTTCCAAGCAGTACTGGCAATTGCACACACCAGTATGGTCCCTCACAAGGGAACTTCACATCTTCAGTATATGTTCAATGGGAATCATCTGACATGAGTGTCACTGCAGCATGTGGAATACAGAGTACTCAGACGTCATCTCTGTCTTGCATATGGGGCAATATGTGACCCTAATTGATTGTAAATGCTGCATATCTTTAGGTGGCATAGTAGATGGATTAATTTCTCTAAGGACATTAACCTGGTATGTGACGTTAGTAATAAATACTGTTGGGAGAGTTCTGTCTATCAGACTTTAGCACAGCTTTGAAACAGAACCCTGACTAAGGGCACGCAGAGCACCTCAGTGCACCTCAGCACATGCCATCTCTATGACTGGCAGGGCGACCATCATTTCACCACAGGGATTCTGCCTGTGTCCCTCTTGGACTGGGGCAATATGTGCTGATCATGTAAATAAGGGTATAAAGTTGTATAGGATTGTATGGCCATTATGCTTGTTAAGTTGAAACATGCTATGGTTCCATGAGCTACATTGAGGATAGCACCACTTCCAATTACTGCCAACAGGTCTCGGAATAGAACACACATTGTGCAAGTTGGCTGTATGTAGATTAGAATACTTACTTATGTAATGATACACAAGACATGATGTACCTCATGTCTGCTAGTACTATCAGTTTAGGACATATGCTTGATAACATCAGCAGGCATAGTTGTGGTCAGGCATTTTGGGGCCACATCACCTGCTATAATTAAAATAGTGCAAAACCCTACCTCTTTCTAAGTTAGTCAGGTGATCATATATATGCCATAGGAACGGACGGACAGACGGACACACACACACACACACACACACACACACACACACACACACACACACACACACACACACACACACACACACAGTGGCCTGGAGAGAGATCAGAACCCCTACCTATCCAGTCTCACACACTATAGTTCACAGTACGTATTGCATGCACCACAGCTGATGTCAGTTTTGTATGTGACTGCAGGCAAACTACTTGCAGATTACACAAATTAGGCTTGTGTTGAACAGCATCTGTCGACTGCAGGGTGATATTGCTTTGTGCTATTATCTGCATCTAATATTCTGGCAGTCATATAACTGTTAGTATCCTAGCTATGTGTCTGCAGTTACTAGTATGTCTATATGTGTCTGTTTGCACTTGGATGGGCAATCCTGTGGGAAGGAACAATGTGTCCTGTCCATGCATGTGTACATACCACCTGCTTACCTAGTGCTGTCTATGTGGTGACATCCAGCAAGCACAGGGGACTGTAGCTAAGTGCATTATGTACAGCTGACCCTTACTTTGGATCCTTTGAGCAACATTATATATGTGTGATACCGCAACTTTACTCACCATTATTAGGGAATGCAGGACAATACGAACATCCATACACATATTTATGTATATAACAGGGATGTATATATATAAATATAGCCTTGTGTGTATATCTATATGTGTTATGTAGCTATATAGGGAGAAACTGACATGTATGTGTATCTATATATATATATATATATATATATATATATATATATATATATATATATATATATATATATATACATATATATAGCGATATATAGGTTCATAGGTTGGTACTAGGCTATAGGCCCTAAGGCCTATGCAAGCCTAGCCATAACAATTCCTTGGAAATTCTTTCCCACAATATTTACTTCTCTGGACCCCTGTCTAGCAGGGCGACTGACATGATCCCCGGGGTGAATTTCCTATCTCCCATCCAATCATCAAGGTTCCATTTGAAGAGGAACAATGAGGCGCTCTGCTTGACATGTATGGGCAGTCTATTCCAGAGTATGGAGAGTCTCTTGGTCAGGAACCTATCCCTCCAGCATGTTTTGTTCATTGTGATGATAAGGTTTAGATCGCTGGAGCGTGTGGCTCTGAGGGATTGGGATTTCTTTAAGTGGAGCATGTCCAACAGCTCAGGGTTTGACATGGCCTTGTATGTTAAGCAGAGATCGCCTCTGAGTAGACGATATGCCACAGAGTATAGCTGGATTTTTTTAGATGGTCAGCATATGGCATCTGCTTTAGGCCTGTGATTCTTTTAGTGAGGTATTTCTGTGGCCTTTCCAGCTGTTGCAGATGTCTTGTGAGGTACATACCAAATGGGGCATTATACTTTATAATGGGTCTAATGAGGGATGAGTACAGTGGGACAATGACCTCCTTTTTTCTGGATGAAAAGCCCTTAGTGATGAGGTGTGCCACATAGAAGGATTTCCTGACTGTTGTGGCGATGTGGTTATCAAAAGTGAGACCACTGTCCACTTGTGTCCCTAAGTCTCTCATCACACTTTCGATGTTTAGTGTCCTGCCACCTATGTGGTAAGTTCATGGGTACATGTTTTTTTCCAAAGGGGATAACTATACATTTCTTGGCATTAAGCTTGGCACCAGGTTCTGGCACCAGGCATCTGTTTCTGTAAGGCCCTTTTGTAGAATAGCCACATAATTTGGGGATTCAATACTGGCTCCCAGTTTGCAGTCATCTGCAAACTTTGTTAGCCAGAGTCCCTTAGTGTTGGCCTGTACTTCAGAGAAGTAGATGCCAAACAAGAGTGGTCCCAGGACTGAACCCTGAGGTACTTCACTTGTCACATGTCTGGAGCTGGATTGGAGTCGGCTACTTTTACAGTCTGGGTTCTGTCAGTAAGCCAGTTGGCAATCCATCGAGTGACGTAGGGATTTATGCCCAGCTTAGTAAGTTTATCTATGATTCCAGAGTGGGGGATGGTGTCGAAGGCCTTGACGAGGTTCAGATAGGTTGTGTGGACCGCCTTACCCTAGTCCACAGCTCTGGAGACCAATTCGAAGAAGTCAATCAGATTCAGGAGACAAGATCGGCCCTTCACAAATCCAAACTGGGTGGGATCCAGTGTCTTGAGGTTGCCAATGTCTTTGTTTATAAGTTCCATGATAATGCGTTCCATGCCCTTGCAGATCAGGCTTGTCAGACTGATGGGACGGTAGTTCCCAGGATCCAAGACAGATCCTCCCTTGTGGAGCGGGATAACTGTAGCTGTGCGCCACTCAGTGGGCATGAAGCTTGAGGTGAGGCTATGATTAAACATGACACTTAGGTGGGGTGCCAGTTCATTTTGTAGTTCATGTAGTACACAGCCTGGGATGTCATTTGGTCGCATGGATGCTGTATTCTTAGCTTTGGAGACTGCTGTTTCTACCTGTGTGGCTGTGAATATCAGAATTTGGCAATCTTTTGGTATTGAGATGGGCCCTTTAGGGGGTGAGAGGGGAGTGAAGTTGGCACTAAATCGATCTGCCAGGATATTGGCAATATCCTTTGGATCAGTATATTTAATGCCATTCTGTTGTAGCTCAGAGCAGATATGAGCATTGTCATTTAGATTATTGACAAAACTATAGAATGCCCTGTGGTTGTCTTTGGAATCTTTGGCAATTTTATTTTCGTAACTAGCTTTTGAGGATTTTATGAGGGATCTCAGCTTCTTACTGAGGCTGGTGAGGGAGTTTTTTGCATCCTGGGATTTTCCTCTTTTCTGCAACAGTTTCTTCCTTCTGTTGTATAGTTTGTTTATAGCAGGGGACCACCAGATTGGCTTCCTTTTTTTGGAGAAGAGCATCTTGGTTCTATTTGGGATGGCACAATTCATGCACGAGTGGATGTGCTCGTACAGTGCCTTAGTGTAGGATTCTGCAGTCGAACTTCCAGATCCCGTCTGCGTGGCTGTTGTGAAGTTTGTCACTTCTGACTTCAGTAGCATGAAGTTGGCTTTGAAGAAGTTTTTTAAGGAGGTTTCCTTACTGGGGGGTGGGGGTGGGATGTGGATATCAAGGGTGGTTTGCTTATGGTCAGACCTGACCAATGAGCGGGTGACCACTGGTGTGGAGCATCTATCTCCCATATTGGTAATGACCAGGTCTAGGATATTGGAGCCCCTGGTGGGATAATGGATTAGTTGATCCAGGGCATTGGAATTTATGAATTCCAAGAACCGTTGGGAAAAGGAGTTGGTACCTGAGTAGTTTTCCCAATTAATGGCAGGGTAGTTGAAATCACCTAGTATTAGGGTGTTTGGTTGTATCTTAATATTTTTCAGTATGTTTAGGAAGGTGTAGTGAGAATCTTGGGTTATGGTGGGGGATCTGTAGCAAGCTACAATTTGGATTGCAGTCTTACCTAGTGTTAGTTGCACCTGGAGAATTTCAGATGCATTGTGTTGGGCAACTAGCCTGGAGGTGTGAATATCCTTGGTGAATATGGACACTCCTCCATCTTTAGTGTTTCGGTCTTGGTTTTGTGGCTGAAAAGTGTGGTAAGAATTGTAGCCTGGTATTGCAGAGGTGCTCTCTGGAGCCTTGAACCAGGTCTCAGTCACTGCACAGATATCGATGTTCTCCATTTTTAGGAGTGCCTCGAGAGAGTGCATTTTGAGGTTTAGACTTCTAACATTGAGTAGCATTACCTTCAGATTTTGCATGCTTGTATTTGTTATGGTGGTGGCTTTATCCTTTGAACCTTGCCTAAAAAAGGCACTGTAGGGGTGGCAAGAGCTTTAGCCAGTAACCTGAATCCCAGGGGTGACAGGTGCAGACCATCTCTGGCAAAGCATTGTGGTTTGTCGATCATGTCTTCCCAGGCAGACAAATACTGGATCCCCTTTGAATGACACCAGAAGCTTAGCCAATTGTTGAAGTCAATCATTTTGTCCTTATACTGTGGTATCATTCTGGGCGAAGGCAGGATGCTACTCAGGGCTAGGGTCATACCTGTCTGAGTCACATGATCCAAGAGCTCTTCCATGTCTCTTTTCATGTAGTCCAGGGAGGTACGTCTCAAGTCATTTACTCCAGCATGGAAAATGACAGAGTCATATTTGTACTTGTTGTGGAGTGACTTGACTGCATGCGTTATGTGGCGGATCCTGGCACCCGACAGGCAGCTGACTGTAATTTTCTCCTTGTTCAGCCTGGTGAGTGGGACATCAGTGTGCCTGACTACAGAGTCACCTATGAATAAAGTGTTGGGTACATTGTCTTGCCTTAGGGGCTGTTGTTGGGTGGCACACTGGTGTTTTGAGCTATGTGTCACTTTGGTGTTGACTCTCAATTTGAAAATACATAGAGACAGATATGCTATGCATGTGAGAGTGTGAGAGAGTGACAGACAGATATGTATACATATATGTATGTACAGACATATCTATACATAACAGGTCATTTTGACAATGGGGCAACAGAATTGCACTCATTTTAACTAAGTATATGGGCATGTCCAGTGGGACTGTGAGTATTTATAAAGTGACTCCAGCCCACACCTACCTGTACTCCAGTCCGGGATTTTGTGTGTTACAGATAATATCTTTCCCTGTTTCTGCAGTACTGCACTTCACTCAAAGTGTCCATGGCATTCCCCAGCTGTCTGATGTAATTAATATGTGACAGAGGTTCATAATGGTACACCACACACAGACTGACAGTCTGTGAAAACACCAACATAATATTACCTTCACTTGCAAATGATGTGGATACTTCCAGATTTGAATCGCCAACACCATCACCCATGCTAACTTCCCTAGTGTATTGAGCCACACAAGCTGCCAGACAGGAGTCATTCATCACACAATCACCAAAATACATATGTACGTTGTTATCCCTGCATTCCGGGGGACAAAGAATGTGTGATCAATTTCTGTGTTACTGCCCTGAGATTGCCTGGCCTGCTGATATACCCTTGATGACTTAATGTTAAAGCAGTTACATGTGCAAACTGCTGTGCTGGGTGTGGGGGAACAACACCACATGTGCTGCTGTGATGGACAGTGGTCCAAATATCATGTGACCCTACTGTTTAACATCTCCGTAACTGATGCAGTGAATATTCCAACCATGAGTCCTAGTGAATATTAAGGAACACATACTAGTGGACCGGGTATCTGTAGTCCCATATGGATGTTACTTCTGTCCAAATAGATCACTATATTTCCTTACATATATGCAGCAAATCCATACATACAATACCATATTATAGTAATCCTTACAAGTAGTGTGTAGGTTAGAGGCTTACCTTGCAAATGCAGCAGTTGACAGATTGTAGTTCAGGGCTGACTCTGTCTGATGCAAGCAGTACACAGACAGTACATGGATAGGTACAGGTTGTCTGGGTTGCCTAGCATCACTTTTAGTACATGTATGTGAGTAGGAGTAAGGTGTCAGTCCCTAGGGTTCTAGGTTGTCAGTGAATGTGGTTACATTGTCTCTTAGCCAAACCAGGGCATACTGAGCATGCCTAAGTCTTCCTACAGGGACATCATCAGGGCGTTTCTCCCACAAATCCTCCTGTGAGTGTGGCTCTGGTTACCTAGGTACTGTTGGGGGGCTGTGTATTCCTGTGCTTATCCTGCTGCAGCTGTTTCTGCAGGATCACATTGTGTAGCACAGCATATACTGTAAACATATGTGCACATGTGGCTGGAGAGTACTGCAGGGCTCCACCATATATATCGAGGCACCAGAACCATGACTTCAGAAGCCCAAACACATGCTCTATGATGTTTCTAGTCTGTGTGTGTGCCTCATTATGGCGTTCTTCCATGGGTGTGTGTGCATTTCTGATGGGTGTCATCATCCATTTTTCCAGTGCATAGCCAGCAATCCCCAGTAAATGGTCATGTGGGATGTCCCTCCTAGCAAACATCTGGTACAGCTGTGATGCATGCCAGATATGGGAGGGCTTCTAGCACACACATTCATTATAATCCTCTGGGCATTGCACATGATTTTGCAGTTAATACAGTGGTACCCCTTGCAGCTGATGCAGATTCTACCCTCCTCACCGGGTGGTGCCTTGATGTATACAAGAGTGCAATCTATGGCACCCATTACTTCAGGGTAGTGCTACATGGTTGAAGGGTTGCATACTGCTGGGCCTCGCCTCAGTGGTAAGGTGAAAATAAATGTGCTCAGTGGAATGTGGTAGCATGGCATCCAGGCAATGGTGGAGTACCCTGGATCCTGATGCCTGTGAGACCTCCATCATGTCCCCAGCTGGTCTTTGGGAAGTACCTGTAGCTAGTATCCTAAGGGCTACATGTACCTTTGTTTCTACTAAGAAGTGTTCCCCTCTGTTGGCTCTGGGTCTGAGTTATGGGCGGCAGAGCTCAGTGAGTTGTTGTAGTATGTCCCTGTCCACCCTGTAGTGCTTTACAATCTCCAGCTCTTGTAGCTCCTGGAAGGTTACCCTGGGCCTGAACACTCTTTTCCTCCTCTGTCTAGGCCTACTGTTAGCACCACCAGCAGAAGTGACTTCAACATCTAGCACATACAGATGTAGCAGACCTGCAGCAGCCCCTAGCATATCTCCAAGTTTGTACTCCTGTGGCCAGAGTATTGGGGAAAAATCAGAATGCAGGTTGTATGCATAGATTATACAGCTCTGCTGTAGGTGCAGAATGTGTGATTGGCCAACTATGACGCATTCCACGTGCCTATAATATAATTAACATAATTTAATGGCCCTATTTTATCTTAAACAAGGAAAAAATAATTGAATATATTTTTGTTTTAAGAGATACTCAGCATGTTGGAACACCACACAAACACACGCACCGAAGGAAACCAGAGATTAGAAGTTTGTTGACATACCCCCTGAAAGGCTACACTCAGCCAGGTGGTGTGCCATGCAAACAGATGCAGTTAAGTTGAACTGTGCTTAGACGTCAGTGGACACTCCCCCCCCCCCCCACCCCCCGCTGTCAGCTACATCCTGTGTAAATATTAACATTGGTCTAAGCCTACATGAAGGGGATATGTAGACATGATTACTCCTTTCCTAAGAGACAATGCAATACAGTAACTCCACCTCATTTGCATAGGTATCCATGCTCACAGCCTGGAAACTACATGCTTCATAGCCCTACCATGTTAGCAACAGCACCAATGCACCACTGCAGGGGCTTTATGCTATGCAAGGTCCTGTAATACATTTATGTCACATAATATTAATTTTCATTTTTCCAGTTTTTTTATTTTTCTATAAAGCACGTTTGTGCACTGTGGAGCACCGCACAAACATGCCCAGATTATTAAAAGAAAAATAATTTAACTTATTTCCTTTAATTTTACCAACATACAGGATGATTGTTTCACTCATATGTGTATGTTGTATGACATTTCTGTCCATATATCTACATTTTTACAACCCCTTTTGTCTGTCTACACTCCTGTACATGGATTTTTTCCATGTACAAAACAGACACTGACACGGGGTCTGAAGAGATGCCTATCTGCCTTGCTGGATTGCTCTACCTGCCTCATTTGTATGAGATTCACCTGCTTATGAGGTGATTTGCAATCCAGAGAACTTTCTGTGTTGGCACATGCGTGGGCACTCCTCAGCAGTGCTTATTGAGTCTATAAATGTTCGCACCTGTGTAAGCAGTGTGGCATGATGTCTACACAGTAAACAAAAAACATGTAGTCTTTATTAAATTCCCCAGTTTGATTTCCATTTTCTAGCAATTGCTTTTTTTTGGCTGCCACCAGAATTATACTTAGCAAAGCTTACTATGTCTAGGCAATTCAGATCCTGTGTCTCAGCTCAAAATAATAATTTCCTTAGTTACACCCATTCACTCACACAATATTTCTGACATAGTACTCTATAGAAAATTAACATACACTCTGTAGGAAATTAATATATGTTCACAGTCAACTCTTTCTTACCCATCATACCACTAACATTTGCCATCTACCTGAAGAAAATTTCTTTGTAGACTGCTTAGGTTACAAAAATACCTATGCAAACACTTCCAAGCAAAAATCTTAAACCTTCTAGACTTTGTTCATAGGTTGATAGGTATATACTTGGCAAACAAGCCTTATAAGACTAGCTATGCAACCCAAGTGTAACCCATACATTTGATTTATATAGGGGGTGATTTACATAGGTGCCAAATCAGGACTGAATTTCCAATTACCCATCCATTGGTCCAAAATTCTCTTTAATAGGGTTAGAGAAACGAGTGCCCCACTCCCATACTAGGAGTAAAACCCGGGCTGTCTGGGTGTAAACCAAGAATCCTAATCATTAAACCATATGGGACATTCCATGGAAAGCTTGGTTTCCTTGTTCCATACCTGGGAGCTATGCATATGTCCTCCCATTGTTTCCTTGTCAAGGGACTAAGTCAGTGGAATGAGGATGTGTGATCATTTGCTTTTTTTCATGCTATGAGCCATTAATCAGAAAGTACAGTTGTGTAAAATCTTACCACAGCAGTAGAGATCCTTCTCTTCACTTTTGTAGTATTCTTTACAATAGGGATCCCCTGCTAAGGGTAGTCTGATGTCCGGCCAGTATACAAAAGCCTTTAGGTTGTAATGAGTATGCTGTACATCACATGTATGGTCCTCACGCATGATGTACAGCATAAAGGTGACATCCAAACATACCATCCTCAGAACTTCTTTTCAACCATTCCGAATGCTATCTTCGACTGTTGGCCTGAATGTTTGTCTGCTGGTTTCTACTGCTTTCAGATAAGTACCTGGTTTGTGTTATTTGATTTTATCATCTTTGTTTTGTTTTGTTTCTAGTTGTTGGGTTTCATGTCATCCAGAAAGGGGAAATGCCAGTTCTGGAGACAGATTCCCCATAAAGATCACGAGCAGTGTTTTGTTTTGTTTAGGCACTTCCCATGACCACGTCTTGTGAGATTTGTCAAACTTTTATCATTAAGTTGTTGCAGAATCAGCTTTCTTCCCTTGTGATTTACTTGGAGAACCAAAGACTTAAAGTATTGGCTAAGGATACCATGGAAGGATCTTCCAGGCCTGATGGTCAGCCATCTGAAAAAAAAAAAAGGCCAAGAAAGCTCAGTCTGATTCTTCAGCTGTACTGGTTTCTTTCTTGGATTCATCTGCTGTGACTGCTTCAGAGGCAGAAGCAACAGTCATATGAAAGGACATCTGTTAGTCCATACTGCGATGGCAGCAGGTAGTATGACCACATGAGGTTGGGAACAACGGAGGTCTGTCTGAGCTGGGATACACACAGGTAGGCTTAAGTGAGAATTACTTGTATCTAGTTGCTCAATTTGTTTCTGATAGCTTTTCACTTTTGGCTAACTAACATTTGTTTTACATTAAGAAGACTGGAACTGCTATTCTAGTGGAAGCAGTAAAGCAGCCTGGTAAGTATGAGCTGGAAAAGACAAAAGGAGGCTTAAAATGAGATTGTTTCATCAGCCAGAAGGCTTTTTATGGGCTTAGTTGCTTGGTGTTAATCTGCATTTGAGAGCTACTTTTTCTGTGCTTTTATATTAGGAAGTTCCAGAATCATCCATCTTGTGACAGAAAGTGTTTACCTGTTCTAACCTGAGATGTTTCTTACTGGACTATAAGAAAATAGTCATTATGGATCTCTCTGATTAAGTGTCATAGACAGGTATGTGCTTTTGTACTGAGCAGCATTCTACCTCCACTAAGGATGATGCCAAAGTGTGTGTAGAAAATTAATGCTTTTTAATAATTTGGTTTAGCTTCTGGTGTCACTTCAGGGAATTCCAATATCTATCAGCATGAGAGGACATGGTTAACAGACCATGTTGCTTTGCCAAGGATGATTTGCACCTGTCCTCACAGACTTTTGGATATTGGCTAAAACTTTATCCACCATCTTAGTGCCTTTTTAAAGCACTGTCAAAATTGCAAAACTATAAACAGCAAAAATAAAAAAAATAAACCAGTCAATCAATCACAAAAAGTAACCTTAAGATATTACATTTCATTGTTAGGATCCTAAACAGGAAATTCTATATCCTACAAGATCTCCTCACTCTAGTGAATGTAGACATCTGAGCTGTTACCGAGACTTGGTTTAAAGCTGCAGAAAATACTCTGACTATGGAAGGCTACATAACCTTCCACACATTTAGACCAAAATCAGCAAAGACAAGGGCTAAAGATGGAGGTGTCTTGATCTACATTAGCAATGAGTACAACTCCAGGTTAAAAAGGATGATGCTCTGCTCTGGAGTTCATCCATGTCCATGTCTTCATAGACCAGGCTCCTTACTATGTCTTAGCTAGCTACAGGACACTAAGTGGAGTCTGAAAGGAAGGAAAAAGGTAAAAAAATGTCTGTTCTTAACAGTATTTTTATGAAACTTTTCATGTGACATTGTTCAATCTCGCCATTTGTTCTTACACACGGGTTCGGAGCCGATCCTCGGCTCCGAGTCGGACGCACCACAAGCTCTGCATCTAAGAGAAGCTCGAGACTCGGTATGTATCCCATGATCCTCCCTGCTATACCTCAGATCTAGTTTGCCGCTGCAACAAGATCCCGTCGAGAGAGCTCGGGCCAGTAGAATTTTTTTCTGTTTTGCTCATCTTTTGATAAGAGTTGTTCTATCTTTTATATAGTGATATAGTAGTAGTACGTGTGTGTTTTTCTAGTAGTTAACTGTTTTTTTCTTATATATATATATATATATATATATATATATATATAGTGTTTATAGGCTTGTTATAGTTGGTTTGGCCTACTTTTTCTGTCAGGCCTCTGACAATAGTTTATTATTAGTACTTAGATTACATACTTACTAGTATTTTAGACTTTGTGTGCAGTGTTTCCATTATTATATATATATTCATACAGTTAGATAGTGTGTTGGTTTTTGAACTGTTGCTGCTTAGAGATGTCGGAAAAAGCTAAATCCGGTTTCAAGAGGTGTCATTGTGGACAAAAAATGTCCATCACGGACAATCATGCTTCCTGCGTCTACTGTCTTGGCCCTCTCCACCTGCAGGAAGATTGTTCTATTTGCCACTCCTTCAGTGGAAGGGTCATGATGGAGAGGCGCAGGAAGCTGATAGACAGAGGCTTAATCAAGCCAGACTTTTTGGAAGCCATGGAAAAGGCTGACCAAACTTCTAGGTCTTCGAAGGGGTCGAAGACGTCCAAGGTGTCGGAGCCCAGGTCCTCGGCTCCGAGCACCTCTAGCAAAGTTCGTTCGCCGACTCCACAGACCTCGAGGCTGGGTATCGAACGGTTACCTTTGATTGAGCCCCAGGTCTTGGAACTGGTGTCGGAGCTGCCTCCACCGTCGATTCTTCGATCGGTGCCGTCTTCGGCCCCTTCGACCCGTTCTTCTAGGCCTTTATCCGAAACTGACGTGGACCGTGTGGTACAGAAGCTTATGGAGAACACGGCTCTATCCAAGCTAATTGCAGTTTCGTCCCAATTGGTGTCGAAACTGGAAGCCCTCCCTGTGTCTCTGATGGATCCTCCTTCGAGACCTATCCAGTCTTCAGAGCCGGGAGAAGATGAACCGATGATAGTGGAATCCTCGCTGCCGAAGCCTTCCACTGTGCGATTGGCACCGCTGACCTCGACGCCTTAGGAGCCTATCGAGGAGTTGCGGAGCCGATGGTCTCTCCTTGGTTCCAGGGTCAAGAGCCGTACCGAGTTTTCAGTCCCGACTCTCCCCCTCGGGGCCTTGGCGCAGATCAGTTTGGTTCTGTCTTCTGGGTCGGACCCCCTGATCCCGGTCTTGGGGAGGCTTCTCGTTTCTTCGGATCCAGAGGATTCCTCGGCCCGGGGGTCGGGGGCTTTCGATCTTATGAGGAAGGTCTTGTCTGAGAAGACATCTATGTCATCCGAGTCATCTTCTCCTTCCCCTAAAGGGCCGCGTTCTACTTCTGTACCCACGATCCCTCCCAAGCGTAGAGTCCCACCACCTCAGCTAGCCCCAGAGGGTGCCCCCTGTTCCTCGGAGGCTTCGCCAGATGCCCCCTCTGATGAGGTTCCAAGGAAAAGATTGTGCAAGAGGAGGCACATTGATTCCCCACAGGAATCTCTAACTTCTGACACCGATTTGGATGAGGCAGAGGGGTCCCCACGTTCCCCCTCTGAGGATGTCTCGTTTGCTGACATCCTGGAGATCCCAAGACAGAGGGGTGATTGGCAGTCACTTGCCCCCACTGAAGATGAATCGGTGTTGCTGAAGGCGTTTGGGACTCAACCTTCTACCTCCTGGGTGACCCCGCCCTTCGACAAGCTAATGGACCTGATAACTCGAAGGGCGTGGGAGACACCAGACACAGTGGAACCAGTACCTCGGAGACCGAACAAGTACATTACTGCCCCCCAGGACAAGACTTGTCTTACCAAAGGAGTCCCAGTCGATGCTATGGTGGAAGCGGCAGCCACGAAAAAGGAAATGTCCGAAGCATCTTCTTCTGTCCATCCTCCTAATAAGGATTTTAGGACTATGGACAGGTATGGGAAGCACGTATTTAGCTCAGCGACCTTTTCCATTCATTCGCTGAACTACCTGACGCATTTTACACGACTTCAGAGGGATCTCATTAAAGAGTTGGGAGCTAACCTCCACGGTAACACAGATGCTGCTGTCTCAGACAAAGTGACAGCACAACTCAACACCCTCACTTCAATAGTCAACTCGTCCATGAGGCTCATCTCGTATACAGCCAAAGGTTCGAGTAGGGCTGCAGCCTCAGCGATTGTTCTACGTAGACAATCCTGGATGCAACTGTGCTCCTGTGTGGAAAGCTTTAAGTCTTCCTTTGCCAACGCCCCCTTTGATGGTGCCACCTTGTTTGGGCCCAAAGTAAAGGAGATTCTTACTCGGTGTGAGCTGGAAGGTAAGACCCTGTCTGCCGTAGGGGTCCATTTTTCCGCTCCGACTAGACCATACCCCAAAGGGCAATGAGGCGGAAAAATGTGGTTCTGTAAGACTCAGGGATCTTGCCAGGCCACACAGAGTGATGCCCCCTCCAGAGGCAGAGGGGGGGGAATGGAAGACGCCGCCCAGGCAGCAGAGGAGGTCCGCAGCATCAGGGCGACAGGGATACTGTCCCTGGCAAGCCCTTCCAGCACTCCTGAGTGGAGGCCCGACTGTCCTACTCTGGAGGCAGTCGGGGGTCACTTGGCTTTGTACCTGGAGGCCTGGCTAAACCTTACCTCAGATTCTTGGGTGCAAAGCATAGTAACCAGAGGATACAACATTCCTTTTATGTCCATCCCCCCCGCACAAAACAGATTTCTAGATGTTCCACCCCATCTGCGAAATCCAGCAGCCGTAGAAATTACAAAGCTGCTCGAAAAAAGAGTCATCCAACCAGTCCCGGCAGACCAGAGAGGATCCGGAACTTACTCAAGGTTCTTTTTAGTTCCAAAAAAGACAGGGGACTGGAGACCAATATTGGATCTCAGCAAACTCAACTCCTTCGTGAGGAAGGAGAAGTTCCAGATGGTCATGCTACAATCGATCCTTCCCTTTATACAGAAGGATGACTGGATGTGCTGAATAGATCTCCAGGACGCATACTACCACATCAAAATGGCCAGAGTGTCCAGAGATTACCTGCGCTTCTGGCTGGGAGCCAGTCATTTCCAATTTTGGGCGCTACCCTTTGGTCTCACCTCAGCCCCCAGGGTGTTCACCAAATGCATGGCAGTGCTTTTGTCCTCTGCAGTACAAGCCAGGGACTACACACTCAACCTCTGTTCCCATTTAGGACTTTCAGTCAACTTCGAAAAGTCTACCTTATCGCCCTCACAGCATATCTCATTTATAGGGGCAGAGTTGGATTCAACAGCAACGGTGTTAAAGCTTCCCCTGATACGGGTGTCAACTCTCAGGGATCAGATCGCTATTCTTCTACAGAGCAGAAAAGTCCCCGCCACGCAGGTGTTGAAAGTCCTAGGTCTCATGGTGGCTTCTCTTATTGCTGTTCCTCTGGGCAGAATGCATATGAGGATCCTACAGTGGCTGCTCTTCGCCCAGTGGTCATTTCAGGAACTTCCCTTGACACACAACATATTGATCACGAAGTCTTGCAAGCGGGATCTTCGATGGCGGATGAACTGTCAAGATCTGACAATAGGTCGTCCCTTTGTCCTGCCCAGCCCTACAGCCACCATAACCATGGATGTTTCCCTGATAGGGTGGGGGGGGGGGCTTTTTCAGGGAAGAACAGTCCAAGGAGAATGGTCCAAAACAGAGTACAATCTGCACATCAATGTCCTGGAATTGAGAGCAGTGTTTCTGGCGTTGCAACACTTTCATGAATCTTTGCCTCTGGGAACAATAGCAGTTCAGACGGACAATATGTCAGTGGTCTGGTACATAAACAAGCAAGGCGGAACCAGATCTTACCCGTTATGCAGAGAGGCCCTGAGAATTTGGCAATGGGCAGCATCCACAGGTCGCTTTCTGATAGCAACGCACATCCCGGGGTCATCCAACGTCATTGCGAACAGGTTGAGCAGAGCCATCCTGTTACCACACGAGTGGTCCCTGAAAATGCAAGTGGAGGAAAAGATTTTCCGCAGATGGGGCCAGCCTTCCTGCGATCTATTTGCATCCCCCTTGAATGCCAAATGCAGAAGCTACTTTGCCCTACTTCCCCCTCTGGGGACAGTCCCCAGGGACGCTCTAGTGCACGATTGGCCCCCAGGTCTCCTGTATGGATTTCCCCCTGTTCCTCTGATACCCAAATTTCTTCAGAAAGCCAGGAACCTGGACAGGACGATCATCCTCATAGCACCATTTTGGCCTTGACAGATCTGGTTTTCCTTCCTTTGGTCCCATCAGATAGAGGAACGTTGGATTCTGGACCCAGTGCCAGACCTATTGACTCACTCGTCGGGAGTTCCTCATCCATCCCTTCAATCCCTCAAATTGACAGCTTGGCTGCTCCGCTTCCCTGTTTAGCCAGGTCGAACCTTTTGTCCTCTGCAGTACAACACATTCTAATTTATTCTCATAAAGCCTCCATCAGAAAGCTATACAGGAGCAAATGGAAGCGCTTTGTGTGTTGGGCATCAGATCATGGTATTGATCCTCTGGTAGCCCCGATACACAAAATATTGGAGTTCTTATCCATTCTTTTTCATGAAGGGGCTTCTACATCTACCATAAGAGTACAGTTAGCGGCCATATCTTACTTCCATGTAGGTGAAGGTGGTTCTACTATTATGTCCCACAGGCTTTGTAAGGCCTTCATGAAGGGTACTTTCCATCTTTGCCCACCCATTCGAGAGGCAATTTTCCCATGGAACCTAAACTTGATGCTGTCCCAGCTTATGCTAGCTCCCTTCGAATCTGCGTCATCGTGTCCACTTAAGTTTTTGTCATGGAAGACCCTTTTTCTTATTGCTGTTACTTCAGCTCAAAGAATTTCGGAGCTACAGGCCTTGTCAGTGAGACCACCTTACATGATTTTCCATCCAGACAGAGTTTCCTTACACACAAACCCATCGTTTCTCCCCAAAGTCTGTTCTCTGTTAAATATTAACCAATCTATAGAACTCCCTACGTTTTTCAAAAACCATTCAAATAAACTGGAATACATGTTGCACAAATTGTATGTGCATAGGCAACTGAGATTTTATCTAGACAGAACTAAAGTTTACAGAAAGTCTGATCAGCTGTTTGTGTCATTCGCAGACAGTAGGAAAGGCATGGCGGTATCAAAGGGTACCTTATCCAAGTGGTTATCGGAGTGCATCAATTTTGTTCATTCAGCTGCTAATCAACCACTACCTTTAAATCCTAAGGCTCATTCTACTAGGGCTATTTCTACTTCTTTAGCCCATGCAGCTCGATTACCGTTGGACACTATTTGTGCAGCAGCTACGTGGGCTAAGCCTCATATGTTTATCACACATTACAAGGTGGACATGGCCTCTAAAGACAGGACTTCCTTTGGTTCCACTGTGCTCAGGAACGTTCTTCCGTGAGTCACCCAGGGTAACGGAGCTAGGGACGCTTCCTGTGTGTAAGAACAAACGGCGAGATTGAACAATGTCACATAAAGAAGTTATGTCTTACCATAACATTCCATGTGCATTGTTCATCTCGCCTTTGTTCTTACATCCCCTCCCTCCTTCCCCCACCACGTTCTGGAAGAACTGGTATGACTAGAGTTTGGTTGGTCTATTCCTGAATGAGTTACAATATCCTCTTATTGTTAGGTGGCATTCTATCCTTACACATATATGTGTGGTAGTTCCAGTGTCTCATTGCTTGATGTGTGATTGCGTAGGCGTTAGATACAGTTGACATTAGAGCAAGATAGTTTCTTGCAAACTAGATCTGAGGTATAGCAGGGAGGATCATGGGATACATACTGAGTCTCGAACTTCTCTTAGATGCAGAGCTTGTGATGCAGCCGACTCGGAGCCGAGGATCGGCTCCAAACCCGTGTGTAAGAACAAAGGCAAGATGAACAATGCACATGGAACGTTATGGTAAGACATAACTTCTTTATAATATCAAATGCATGTTTTACAGTCAAGCAGTTTTAGCTGATGCTAAAGTAAACAGATGCCTTTTTTCATTATTTTTTTCAGTATTAAGATATATAGGCATTACAATGCAAAAAGAGAAAAAAATTAAGTTAACAAGCTGTAATTTGGGGTTGTTGAGGTGGGGGAGGGGTGCAAAAGTAGACAAATCATAATATATGTTGAGCTGATATGTTTTCTCTTACTTTTACAGAGGTGAATGTATGGATTAAAACCTTTGTCTAATGATAGGTTTTAATTGGAAATAAGTGAATAAGAAACACTGACCATAATGAAAGATTTTTCCTTAGAAATAAATGTTTCAGCTTGTCTTTAGAAGCCTGCAGTTGAGAACTCTATTTTTCTGCCTTACAGTTCCATGGAGACAAGCTGATTACTGGGCAATAAAAGAAAAATTTATGGCACTGTTTCTTCAGGTCTAAAAGTTAATGTCTTCTGAAAGAATGCAATTTGTTCTTCACATCTGGGAGGGAAATAAAGATAAAAACAGACACCAATTAGTGTAAACAGAAGCACAGTCAATAACATGTCTTGGCATGGATAACTTCAACTTTCAGTTGGTTAAGGCTAGTGTTTGCAGCCATTTGGGACAACTGTTCCTATTGGTAGGGTTAAACTTCATTATCTAGAGCTGTACTTAGTTTTCATGTGTTTGTATGAAGTTAACAGGTTATGTGGATGTTCTGAGGCTGTTTTTTAAAGATTTTCATTAAAACAAGAAGTCTTGTAAAATGTGACATGGGTTCCAATTGTTGCTGATAAGAAAAATGTAAAAAGGATCAATCTACCAAATATTAGTGGGTACATGTAACACAAAAGCTGGAAACAGACTTAAAAAAAAACGTCATATATAATAGGTGAGAATTATTACTTCTTATCATAATGGTGACACTTTCCATATTATCTTGGAATGTGAATGGTCTCACAGATATAGACAAAAAAGAACGAATATTTAATTATATTAAAAAATGCAGAGTGCAAATAGCAATGCTACAGGAGGCACATTTGGAAAAAACTGAGCATTTGAATTTGATAAAAAAGAATTTCAGAATGGATATTCCCAGAATACCAGGGACAAAGGAAGACAGGAGTACTTATATTAATTGCTAGGGGAGTTCCAACAGTGATAGAAGATATAGCAAAGATAATAATGGCAGATTTATGGTAGTAAGGGGCTACTGGCAAATGAGGATTATGCTGGCATGTGTTTATATTCCACCCAAAAAAAAAGTTAAGTAATCACAATAAATTTCCATCTGTGTTGTCCATTTTCATTATTCCTCAATATATGGGGTTCAGATCTGATCCTCGGTTCTGACTTGGCCGCTGTTTCACAGATGGGAGGGGAGTTGAGGAACAATAAAAATGGACAACACAGATGGGGCAGAGTCCCCAGCTACCTGAATCCCAAGTGGACTCTAAGGAAGGATATTCCTGAGTACTGTAGAGCTGAATACTGCTCTTCCACTCAAGACAGATCCAATCTGTAATGAGTCATAATGGTATTTGGATTAGCTCACGTTGCAGCTGCACAAATATCGTCCATGGAAGTCCTGGATAAAAAAGCTGATGAAGTTGCTATGGACCTGGTTGAATGGCTCTTAAGGGCTTTGACAAAACCAGACCAAACTTTTTATAGGAAATGCAATCAGTCACCCATTTTGATAAAGATACTCTCGAAGCTAGTTGTCCCAATATGGTTTCTGAAAAGGATACAAATAAGTGATCTGATTTTCTAAATTTCTCTGACCTGCGTAGAAAAAATGTAATTGTCTGTAAACATCTAATGAGTATAAAATGTATTCACCTTTGTTCGAAAAATTTATAAAGAATACAGGAAGGTTAATAGTTTGATTAACGTTACATCCTCACACCACCTTAGGAAGGAATGGTTATGAAAAATTAAATAGGGAGGCTTAGAAGATAAGGCTTGAAGTTCTGAAAATCATCTTGCTGATGTTACGGGTATGAGAAATATAGTTTTCCATGTCAGATATCACAATTCACATTCTGCAGCCGATTCAAAAGGTCTTTGACTTAGGGCCTGTAACATTAAATTCAGATCCCAGGGTGGAATAGGGTCCTTGAAGGGTGTTTTGAGTAGAAAGGCTCTTTATATAAGGCCTTACAAAGATGTGTAGAAGCTAAAGCAAAATTATCAATTCCAATATAGAAATCAGAGATGGCAGCTAACTGAACTTTGATCATACAGGGTCATTAGCATTAAAAACAGAAGCCAGGAATTCAAGAATTTTATGTATTGATGCTGGCAATTCCTTGAAGGCTGTTTGCCGAGGTACCAGAAGCACGATTAAAGTTTGATTTTGTCTCCACTTGCTGCCTACTGGGTGTATTATATTTTATGCTGTTTTTTCTGGTGGTGCATATTGAGATACAAATATGTCACAGCATGGTTGGCCCCACTGGCAAAACATCATTTCTGCCAGTTCTTTGTTGAGAGACCACTTGTAAGACAGTAGAATTGTCCTGCTCCACTTGTCTGCTATCACATTAGATTTCCCCGGCATATGCATTGCTACCAGAAACTGATTTGAACAGGTCGCCCATTGCCACACTCTAAAAGCTTATTGTCTTATTGAATCGTGATAGTTGTAAAGGGAGAGAATCTTGGAACACCTGCAGTGCTAGAAGTACTGCTCTCATATTCAGCACACTGATATGCAAGTTGGCCTCTTCAGGGGACCATGTACCTTGAACAGTCTTCTCTAAGAAATGCCCCCCAACCCAATCCGGGAAGCATTCGCAGTCACTATGGCCTTAGGCCGTGGGAGGATGAGTGGACAACCCTGTGATATTTGATCTAAGTGAATCCACCACCAAACGTACTTTTTGCAGGCCTGAGTTATGCTGATATTGGTGGACAAAGGTTGATGTAAAATGGACCACCAGGTGCTAATGTCCACTAGAGAATTCTCGCATGGTATCTTGCTAGTGGAAGAAAAACTACTGCCACGGACATCGATCCTAGGATCTGCAATATCTTTCAAGCTGGTAGTAATGACTTCCAGATACATTTCTGACTTGAAAACAAATGATCTGAACTCTTACCAAGGGAAGAGATGTTGTCATTGATGTTTCATTGAAAATGGTCCCTATGCATTCTAATGTCTAAAATGTCTAAAGTTGAGATTTGTTGTGGGTGACTGTAATGCATAGATTGGAACTAGTCTAGAGTACATAGTCTCAAGCTGCTATCAGCAGATGCTTGGTCAAGGTGGTTAGGAACGAATCGTCTAGGTAAGGAAACACTCAGAGTCTCTGCAGTCTGAAGTGAGCTGCTACTAGTGCCATGCATTTGGTGAACACCTTGGGGGCTGTGGTGGAGACCAAAAGGCAGTACTCTGAGCTGGTAGTGACTTGCTCCCAGCCAGAACTGTAAGTATCTCCTGACTTGTCTGTTCATTTTTATGTGATAGTATGCATCCTGGAGATCTATTAAGCACATCCAGTCGTCCTTCTGCAGAAAGGGCAAAATGGACTGAACTGTGATGATCTGGAACTTGGTAAGCTTAACTGACTTGTTCAGAATGCTGAGATCCAAGACTGGTCTCCAGTCCCCTGTTTTCTTTGGCACTAAGAAGAATCTTGAGTAAGTAAGGGATCCTTTCTGGTCTGGGGGACCTCTTGGATGACACTTTTTTCTAACAGCTTTTGTATTTCCAAAGCTGCCATTTTCCTCTGAGTGGGTGGAATATTGGTAATTCTGATCTGTAATAATGGTGATAGGGAAAAGGGAATCACATAGCCTCTGGTCTGCACTCAAGTATCTTTTATATTTGGCCAGGCCCTCTAGTGCAGGGATAAGTGACCCTCACCTGATTCCAGATGTGGGCAATCAGGCCTGTCAGAGAAAGAATCTCTGGACCATTGGTTCTGCACACCTCCTCTGCTGCAAAGGCGCTGTCTCCTGTTTGAGTTCCCTCCTCTGCCTCTGGGGGAACTCTCTCCACATGGATCAAAGAATGGGGTCTTGGAATTCCTGAATTACATCTTTTGACCACCTCTTTGATTCCTGGAAAAGGTCCTTTGAGGATTCAAAAAACATACATCCAAAACAGACAGGGTCTTACCATCTTTTTCGCACCTGGAGGGTGTCTATCATCTTGGCGTCAAATAACAAACTTCTGTCAAAAGGAAAATTGATGAGGGATGACTTGAAGGGCTCTGAAAAATCACACAGATGCATCCAGGCATGCCTCCTAATGAAAATGCCTGAACCTGCTGCTCTTGAGCCTCCTTCAGCTGCACGTAAAATAAGTCTCAGAGATGAGTTTGAAATAGACTGAATGGTCGCTAACTGTGAAGCAATAGAAGACTCTGCCTCAGAAGTACTGGTTCCTGATAGGGATTTTGAGAGTTCCTTGATCAAATCCCTCGGTAATCTGGTAAAGTGTGCCAAGTAGTTCAGGGCCCTAAATGCAAAGGTTGCTGATGCATACACACATTTCCCAAACCTTTCCAGCACCCTAGACCTGTTAGGAGGATGAACAGAAGAACTCTGTTCCACAAATTCTTTTTCAGTGACTGCCACCATGACCATAGCATCCACTGGTTCTCCTTTGTTGCAAAATTCTCTTCCCTTTCGTGGTGCCAGAATCCTATCTGGTTTCTTGGGGATTTGCTCTACAGAATCTGGTTCCTTCCATGCCCACTGAGAGATCACATCGATGAGTTTATCAGCGGGCAGAGTTACCAAAGGAGTGGATGGGCCAGTACCAAGCATCTCCAGGAATACCAACTCCTCTTGAGAAGAGTTGTGGGTAGACCATCCATCCCTCTGTTTCAGGAATTCTAAAAAGTCTCCAAATGAGACGTTGCCCAGTGGTGTTCTTGGGAACCCTTCCCCTTCATCAAAATTAGTACCTGCCATGACTGACTCCTAGGCAGAATCCAAGTGCCTCCTCTTGCACTTCTTCCTAGACACTTCTTTGGTGGGATGTTCCATATAAATATTGGAAGAGATAATTATGCCCTGTGGGGTCACCTGGCAAATTTGGGCTGGCTGCCCCTGTACACTAGAATGCTGAGGCTCATGACACAAAGATGTCTGAGAACCAGAAGGAAAATCCAAGGGGGGAGGAACTTTCTGATCTCTAGAAGAGAATACTCTGTTTATTTATTTTAGTTATTTGGCATTTTTTGACAGGGAGTGTCCGACTGAGCAAAAGCCCTTTTTCAGTGGAGGCCTGGGGAGAAAAGCTCCAACAGATAACAGGTAGATACTTACAAACAGGTAAACAATCAAAAAGAGTACATACAGTAAGAATAATATAGGACTATTACATACAGCAATCCAAACAATACATAAAATGAGTATAGTGGAATATATTACATAGTACAAGCTTACTAAATACAGAAGCTATAACTATTAACACTTCTCAGCATGGTTACAGTGGGAGGGTGATGAGATTAAGATAAAGTAAATTTGACAGTAAAAGCTTGATGAATGCAGTAGAATAACATTATTTACACAATTCTCAGCATGATTACAATGGAGTGAGTTTCATGGTACCATCTTACAAAATACAGGAAAAATAAATATTTACATTTTTGCTTACAGTGAGTGGATGCTTACAGAGTGGTTGGTAAGCCAGTAAATAAGTTATGTACAGGTTACCCAATGAAAAGCTTACATTAAAGCAGTTCAAGAGAGATTTATAGTTACTAGTGTTGGTTCTGGGTGGTAGACAGTGCCAGTGATGAAAGAGACTTGCAAGTAAACATAACGGTTGTCAGGGCAACAGATCATTAATTTACAGGTGTCATATTTGCATATTAGGGGTAGAGAAGCAGGGAGGGGAGTGATAATAAGAGGTAGGGAAGGAGAGGAGGATGGGAGGTGAGGGTGGGAGTTAAAGTAATGGGAAAATGAGGGAGGTGGATGCAGAATGAGAAAGTATGAGAAAGCAAGGATTTAACGAGTTTACAAGAGGTAGGAAGTTGTACAGTAGAAGAGATAGACAAGGATAGTGGATTGAGTGGACAGAGTGGGTGTGCTTTGTAGGGGGTTTGACGTCAGCTTTTGCAGTTGCAAGTTGGGATGTCAAAAAGATATTTGAGAGCTTTCTTGAATCTGTGTGTAGTGGTTATTTTTCTGATGTCAGGGGGAAGCTTGTTTCAGTTTAGAGCAGGGAAGTAGCTATACAAGGTTTGGCTGATGGATTTTTTTTGGGCTTAAAGATTTAAAATTAGTGTAGGTTGGAGCTTCTGAGGTTTGTAATTTGAGTATACAGAGAGACTAGGCAGGAGATGCTAGGGCAGGTGGTGGGTTTGCAGAGGATAGAGTGTATAACTGGTAGTTTAGAGAGTTGCAATTTTTGAGGGAACTGCGGCTGGTTTAAAGCAGACAGTGATGTGAGTTAGGTGGTTGATAAGCAGCAAACTGGGCAACTTTATTGTAGGTAGTCTCGAGTTTGGATCGTAGGCTGGTCTGTAGGTTAGTATTTGTGAACCAGAGAGGAGATGTGGGAGAAAATAGATGTGCTAGACAGACTCAGGAATGTTAAGTTAGGAACATTTTATTTCTACACAGTAGTCAAGGTTTTTGGTGTTTTTGGGTGGGAGATGATATCAAAGGCTTTTGAGAGGTCGAGGAAGATTCAGGAGACTAGTTTGTTATTCTTAGCAAAGGAGATGGTGTTTGTAGAAGAGGGTCTATATTATATCATCGAACGCTTAAAAAAGCGAACGCTGATTGATCAACCTAATTTAAGCAAAAGCTTACAATCTCGAACTGTCAGATCAGCGATTTTTTTCCCAGGGAAAAAAATCGTTGATCCAAAACACATACACACAACACAAGCACACCAAACAAACAGAAATCCACACACATACACCTAAAATCTGATACCTAACCCTACACTAAACTATGCACACACCACTAACTACCCACTTACCTTAACCCAAACGCTAACCCTAAGGTCCGTCACTATCGCACACTCACCTCACCCGCTCCCTAACCCTAACTCACTTAAATCTGCCCTAACCCTCATGTCCACTCAGTCGCACACACACCTAACCCGAGCCCTAACCCTAACTCACCTAAATCATCCTAACACTCACATCCACACAATCGCACAGTTACCTGAATCCGACCGGTAACTTTCCACCATAACACTGAAAATAGTGAAGCAATAGAAACGGACAACCAAATTCTTTCCCTAGGAAAAAAAATTAGAGTTTCTGCTGCTTCGATATTTTGCAGTTTCGCAAAAATAAGTTCGATCAATCGACGTTCACTTTTTTAAGCGTTCGAGGATATAATATAGACCCGTAGAAGAGATTAGTGCTGTAGAGGTGCTATGGTTACGATGAAATCTATGTTTGGTTGGGGTGAGGAGGTTTTCAAGTAGCACATAGTCCAAGATTTGCTTGTGAACACATTTTTCTAACATTTTTGACAGGGGGAACAAAACAGCTAAGGGCAGTAGTTTGATAAGTCAATGAAGTTACCATCTTTGTGGATAGAAATAATGAAGAACTGTTTCCATAGAGAGGGGATTGTAGATTCAGATAGAGAGCGGTTGATAAGTATGGAAATGAGATAGACTATGGAGTTTGCAGCAAGTTTTAGAAAGACTGGAGGTAGATTGTTCACAGAAGATGAGCATGGTTTCAGCTTTTTGAAGAGGTGTTTGATGTAGCTTGTGGGTACAGGTTTCAGGTAAAAGGATTTGTTTGCATTTGAACATGAAGGGGGGGTTAGTAGGGCTGGAGGAACTAGAGGTCTGAATTAGTTTATTAACAGTATCTACAAAGCAGAAGTTAATTACAGAGGCGGTTTCGAGGGGAGTGTTGTTAGGACATGGATTAGGAGTATTGGGGATGTCTGAGTGGAGGATTTTTTGACAGTACTCCAGAATTTTGGGTTTATATCACATGCTCGAAACACCTAAACATCGAACAACACAACATCGAACATATAACCGCAAAAACTGAAAATGCTGAAAGCTGAGAAAAGCATTTTTTTCCCCTGGGGAAAAAAATCGCTGTTCCAGCAAAAAAAAACGAAACACACAAACACTACAAACAGTGTCTAATGTGGGGGGCTTTGGCCCTCACACCCCCCACACTGCACCTACTTAAATATACCAACTCCGATATTGCACCACAGTGGAGGAAATAGCGAAGCCGCAGAAACGGCCCACCAAATTCTTTCCCTGGGAAAGAATTCGATGTTCTGTGGCTTCACTGTTTTCAGTTTTCGCGGTTTTCAGTTCAATGTTGTTTTGTTCGATTTTTAGTTGTTTCAAGCATGTTATAAACACCCCAGAATTTCTAGGGGGTTTTGTGATATGTAGTTTGTGGTTTTAGATAAAAAGTTTTTTTGTCTAGGTTGACTAGTTTTTTTTAGAGAGGTTGCAAATTTCTTTGTAAGTTTGGAAGTGGGTAGGGGATTTGGTCTTAGTCCAGACTTTCCAGGCTTTGTCTCTTTTGTGCATGAGTGTTTGTGTGGACTGGGATAGCCAGAGGGAGGTGTGTGATTTAACTATTACTTTCTAGAGGGGGTGAGTGGGTTGAGTATATTTAGAAATATAGAATTAAATTTAAGAATAGCTTCGTCAAGGGGAAGGTTAGAAAGGAAAGACCAGTTAATACAGAACAGCATGTTATTGAATACAACAGGGTGAAACTTAGAGAGGTTGCAGCATTCTTTGATTTTTTTGTGGTCTTTGGAGGTGAGCGGAATATCTTTGTATGCAAAATTGGGGAGTGATCACTAATGGAGTTGGATTGGGTTTTAGGGTGGTGGTAGATGTCAGATTTGGAAACTAATATCCAGTCTATGATAGCAGAGCAGTTTGTTGGCTTGATAAGATGTGGGCAGGGTGATTTAGAAGATTGAGTTAGCCAACTGATACTGAGATCGACTAAGATAGTGGTTTCACTGGTAAAGCTGCTGGCGAGCCATGCGAGGGTTTGTTCTAACAAATGGATATTGTCACCAGGGGTTATGTTAATTGCTGATATTGTTACGGTTATGTGGTCATTGATTTTACAATTTGCAGTTAGGAGTTCAACTGGGATGATTTATTACTGGAGACAGATTAATGTGGTTAGCATACAGGATGGCAATGCCTCCACCATTTTTATTATGTCTGTCCAGTCCAAGGATGTTGTATCCAGGGGGTAGGAATCCTTTGCCAGAAATTGGGGTTTGAGCCATGCTTCAGTTAAGGTGATTATGTCAGGAGAGTAGAGGATCATCCGTGTATGGAGTTCACTAATTTTGTTCATCATGCTTTGAATATTGAGAGAGTAAAGGCATAGTTGTTTGTTAGAAGAGTTTGGGTGATTGATGCAGGCTGTGTGCTGGTGATAGTGTTGGAGAGGTTTAGGTTTGGACCTTGGTTGGGGTATATGCCGCAAGAGAGGAGGAGTAGTGTATTACAGGGGTAGAATACAGGTATGGATGTTAGGTGATAGCAGTGATGCTTATGCTTGATGTTAGGAGGAGAGTGGGGTGAGGGGATGTTTTGATCTTGTGTAGGAGAGATTTGGAGCAAAGGAATAAGAAGGGGGAAATGGAGAAATAGTGGTGGATTTGTTTTTGAGGGATGTTATATGTAGAGGTTGGTGAAATGTGTAGGGGTTTAATTTGTATATGATAGGTGGTGAGGTAGGATAGGAGAAGAAGAAGTACAGTAGTAAAGAAGGTATGAAGCATACTGGTATTTAGAGAAGCAGTATGGATGAGGGTGTTTTACTGAGTGAGTAGAGAGGTAAATTAAAGAAGTGAAGCTGGATTGGTGAATGCTATAGCTGGAGAGAATGGAAAATAGGGAGGGATAGTGGGAGGAGTGGTATTTGACAGGTAATAGAGAGAGTTAGAGTAAAGTATTAACGAGGGGAGGTGTATGTAGTTAGAGGATGGGTTGGAGAGTAGGAATAGAAGGGCTTGGCTGAGAAACTCTGGTATGAATTGCTGTAGTAGCAGAGTGGTGAGGTGGGATGGAATTGGGTGAGGAATGTGGGAGATGTGATGAAGGGGAATATGACAGGAAAGGGCTGTGGTTGACTGTTGGTAGGAGGTGGGGAGAGAAGAGGGCAGAGAGTTAATTGTTTCAAGAGATTGAAAGGGGGTGCTAGGGTGGGTGTGAAATTATTGGTTAGCTATAAATGTAATATAAATGGTGGTGGGTGGGAAAGGGAGTAGTGTAGAGAGTGGAATGAGTGGGTAGAACAGAGCCTCTACAGGAGTCTTCAGTTTGATGAAACAATCATTCACTTAATGTCAGATACAGTAAGAAGTTATTTGCAGGGCATTAATAAAGAAGTACTTTGTGAGAGAAAAGTTCCAGTATGTGCACCTATTTTATATGCAACTAAAACAATGCTGGTGTAGGCTTTTCAAATACAGGTCAGAGTATTGTCAATATGTCAAAGGAGGGGAGTGCTAATGCACTAACTGCAGCTTGTAAGGCTATAGTCCGCTGCTAGCTAAGCTAATTATTCATCTCTAAGTACAGTACCATTGGGCTAGATTAGATGACAGAGAGAAAGTAAGTGAAAAAGGGGAGAAAGACTGAGAAGGTCAGTGGATCCTTTAACAGGCATCTCTAGTGGCATGCTTACAGGTAGCTACAAGTTATGCTACTATTCTTAAAACAAACAACAGAGTCAGAAACAACTACATGAACTTCTTTTCAGTAATAATTATTGCAGTAGTGGTTTGCCTGGTGAGATAGCTCAAGATGCACCCATTCTTAATGGGTTTTACAATGATGATTTCACAGGGGAAACTTTAGGGTGAAGTACTTGACATTAGGGTAAAATGTAGATGGAAAATTAAAAAAATTAAGAGGAAGTACAAGAGCAACAAGCAAAGGCAAAAACAGGAGCTTGGGGGATAGTAAGACCAACAACAGAACAGAAAGGCCGCAATTCCACTCTAAGGTAGTTATTTAAACATTTTAGTTAAGTGTCTAAGCCAACATCAAAAACAAAGATTCTAGGAGTCAAGCAAAATGGATCAAAGACAGTGCAACATTAAAAATATTTCCTGGCACAAATCTTGAACAGCAATGTCAAATAATTCCTTAGTTCCTAGGTGTAGTAAAATATAATACAGTATATTCTAGGTTACAGTGAGTTACGCTAAATCAAGATTCTCCTCATTTGTAGAACAGGAGTTTCAAGGTAGAAAAAATAGGATACAGACAGTTGCATTCAGTAGTGATATTTGAAAACTAATAAGTCTCTCAGTGGTACAAACACTCACTTGGAGAGAAGGCTACTTTGTTGAGATGAGCAGTGAAAGGACTGCTAGTAACACCTCAAAGGTGGAATGTCCTGGAGAGAAAGAATCCATCAGCACCAAGAAGGCATGTTTCTGAACAGATGTCTCTCTCTGACCCAAAGACACAGCACCAGAGGCGGGAGTCAAAACCAAGCTATCAAATACTGAGGCTGTGAGGGGCAGAGATGGCTGTGAGAACTTTAGAGTTGATTCTAACCCCTCAGATCCAACAATGAAGCTTTAGGTCTGAGAGCTGTCTGGCTCCGACACACTCAGAGCTGGTGTGCTCAGAGAAGACATCAATCTGAGGATACAGGCATCTTGTGGATCTGAAACAAATGGCTCCAGAGGTCTTCGATCTGAAGGCTCTGAAAGAGAGGGACAGATCACAGAAGGCCAGAATTAGTGGGGTTGAATGAGTAAAGGTCTCCAGACCTGTTGGGGTTGAGCCAGAAGAACTACTATCTTAATTTGTGTCGAGACACACTTACTCACCATTCTGTCCATGTCCACTTCTGTAAGACTTCTGGATGAATGGGAAGAGGCTATGGAGGGAGACTGACATCTTTCCAGGAAGGGCAATGGGAGCTGGGAGGGTACTGGATTCAGGAAAGATGCATACCTTGTCCTGGGTAGATGTTTAGGCTCTAAATGGGTTTTATCTAAGGAGATGGATCTGTTGTCTGAAGTCATCAGATCTGAAATTTTTCCAGTCTTCTTTCAAGGTTATGAGGTCAGATCCGAAGAAGATTGAGAGAAGCTAGGATGTTCAGAAGGCCTTTTTTGTCTCCTTTTTCTCAGGTTTGGCCTCCAGTCATTGAATCTTCAAAGGCTGAAGGAAAAAGGCCCTTGAGAATTTATTCTTCCTGTCAATCAAAGCTCTGGGATTAAAAGTCTTACAAATGGAGCGTGACGCTTGAAAGTGTTGGGGTCTCAGGCAACATACACACATATTATGGTTATCAGATATTTGGATCTTATGCTCACATTTGCTGCACTTCTTGAACCCTGATGGTTTATCTGCCATAATAACAATTATAATCTATAGCAATAACCACAGAACAACATTAAAGGAAGATATAGATGTACAGGAATAACAACAACAAACTAGTCAAAACACTACTATTTTTTTTAAGTCGAACTAAGCAGAGAAAGTACAGGTACAACAATGGTAGTAAGAAATACTGACTAGTGGTTAGGGAAATATTGCCAACTACTGTAATTAAGACTACATGAAGTACAAAGGCTAACGACTAACAGCAAAAAAAAAAAAAGAAAAAAATACCAATAAGCGGTAAGGCAAAAAGGAAAATTACCAACTATGGTAATCAAAAACTATCAGAGGTAAAAACAATGAAGCATAAAAAGGGTAAAGGCAGGACAACAATCAAAGATATGTATATAATAAGAAAAGGTATAAAACGTATCGCTTTTTTGAAAAAGTGCACTCAAGACCTGCAGGGACCTTGTCTGTTCAGAATGGTGGCAAACGAGAGCTGGGGAGTGAGGGGGACTACAGCATTATTCATAAGGTAGGAGCTCGAGAGATTGTAGTATCCATGAGCTCTGGAACAGCAGCCATATAAGATCATATGCTGAGTAATTAATGAAAATGAACAATATCAGAAGTGTAATAATCTGTGATAGTGGTGACACTTTCCATCTTATCTTGGAATGTGAATGGTCTCACAGGTATAGGCAAAACGGAAAGAATATTTAATTATATTAAGAAATGCTGCAGGAAGCACAGTTGAAAAGAAATGAACATTTGAATTTGATAAAGAAAAGATTTCAGAATGGATGTTCAGCAGAATACCAGGGAACAAAGAAAACAGAAGTACTTATATTAACTGCTAGAGGAGTTCCAATAGTGATAAATGATGTAACAAAGATAATAATGCCAGATTTGTGGCAGTAAGGGGCTACTGGCAAGGAATGAGGATTATGCTGACATGCATTTATATTCCACCCAAAACTGCTATTATAGAGCTTATAAAATGGGAGAAATAATCAGCTTTCAGCAGGGAATATTACAGATAGGGGCTGGAATTTGATTTTTTTTATGTAGATGTACCTGGGGGCCTAGAAGGGAAAATATAACACAAGAGGGCAGATTTCTGAAGACATTTATGAAAATATTTGGTATGGAAGCAGTGGATTCATTAGCAGGAACTCAGAGAATTTACATATTATTCCCCAAGGCTTAATAACTGGGCTAGACTAGAAAGAAACTTATATTTCACAAGAACATGTGTATTTGAGAACTTTAACATACATCCAATGACTATCTCAGATAATGCACCAATAATTACCAAGATAGAAATGCAGGGTAATGAAGTAAGGAATGGGTGGTGGAAATTATTCAGAAGTTATTAGGGATGATGGAAATTTCTCCAGACGTTACAGCTAGTGAGTGGGATAAAATGAAAGTGGAGTTTAAAATAGGGCAGAAATAAAGGACAGACATATGGTTAAGAAGTAATAAAAATATTTAGAGGGGAAATCTCACAGAACAAGAGGCAGCACGATTGCAGCGATCTAAACAGAAAATAAGGCAGTAATTGGATAATATCCATGAGTTTAGAAAGGCTGCTGTTAAGCAACTGTTTTTGATAACTCCAGAGCACAAAAACCTATTCCACACAATGACTTCAGCAACAGAAAGTATAAAGGTTTATTGTCAAATTTAGGGAGCCTATTAAAAAAAAACATAACTAGACATCCTGTAGAAGAACTAAAGAGATCACTGAAATTTCATGAACATTTGTATAAAGCAGAGAAGTGGGGAAATCAAGAAAAATCCCAAATGGAAATATTTATGGAAGACTTAAATATGCCAAGTTAGAAGCAGATAAAGTTAAACAATTAACAGTTAAGATGAAATAAAAATGGTGATGTATAACCAATCTGCAGGAAAGCTTCCAAGAATAGATGATATTCTGGTGGAAGTTTGAAACCTAAGAGGGAAGAAAATTAAAAAGAACTAGAAGGTTTTGTTTAACAGTAATTTAAAAGGAGGGGAAGTACCAACATCCTGGAAAAAAAAACGGTGGTAGATTTATTACCTAATGATGGTAAAGACCCATCAGATCCAGATTCATATAGGCCCATTTCAGTTCTAAACCATAATTTATAAAGAGTTTATATCTATAATGAGTAAAAGAATGCCAAAGATGTTGCCACAATTGATAGATATGGATCAATGTGGTTTTATGGAGAGGGGGGCAAACATTTGACAACATTAACAGAAGAATGATGATCCACAGGGAAGCAGAATATGATACAATGCCACAGATGTTGGTGGGTTTTGATGCAGAAAAAGCATTTGAAAGTATAAGCTGGGATTTTAAGACTAAGGCAATGGAAGCATTTGCATTTCCTAATACAATAAGAAGGTTAATTACGAAGTTATATGAGGGATCAGAGACAAAAAAATCAAAGTGGGATAAGATGAATCTGAACAGAGAAATCAGGAAAGAGTGTCCACTTTCCCCTTTATTTGTATTATAAACAGAACCACTGGCAAAAATAAGGAACTCAGAAATTCAAGGATATAGTTAGTATGGTATTTAAGAAAAGCTCATTTTATTTGCAGATATTCTGTACCTAATAGTAATGTCTTTTGGCTTTTCCCAGTTAGGGGTCACCACAGCAGAACTCCGGTCTGCTCATCATTGGTAGTGGATTTTTACAGTGCCGAGTTGCCAGCCCGATGCTCAACCTTCAAAGAAGGCACGACCATTCACGCTTGCACCTACCTGCATCTCTTTAACATCACTCGACCATGGGGAGGACATGTAGACTCGAGACAGAAGGCTTTGAACAGGAGAATAAAACCAGAAAAGAGTATCTTAGTGTTGTGGAACATTCTGAGAGAGGTCCAGTTTTTTTCAGAATATAAAATAAATGAAGGTAAAACAAAGGTTATAGCTGTAAACTATGTGCACACACATGAATTAGTTCAGCAATACCCATATTAATGAGGACATGATAAAATGAAGTGTTTAGGAGTACATATTAAAAAGTATTTAGTTGTGGCAGTTAAGGATATGTGGGAAGAGACTAAACAAAACATACTACAAAAACTTAGAAACTGGAAGGTCTTGCCTATTGATATGGATATCAAGATATGAGCAGTAAAATCATTTTTAATCCCTTTCACTTTATACACAGGTCAGGCATATTTTTATCAACTAAAGCAGATGTTGTGGACAGTAATTAATAAAGAGTTGAAGGATTTTATCTAGGAGGGGAAGAAGGCAAGAGTCAAGTGGAATACATTGATCCTTCAAATAGAACAAGGAGGTTTTTGATTTGAAAGGTTATTTTAGACCTACATAGTTAAGGCTCTTATACATAACACATGCAGAAAACTACAATTCTATATGGAAAGGAATGATGAAGTAAGGTGGGAAATTAAATAAAACATTCATACAGAATATTATAATGGATCAGGATCCAACTTGCACTACTGCAAATAATAAACTAAAAAAATCTCAGCACAGGTAGAAAACTTTTGTAGAAACACAGATAAATATAAATGGCAGGTGCAAAATATGCAATTTATTGATGACCCCAAAAAGTTATACAGTGAATTGGAAAATAAGGTAAAAGGAATTGAAAGACCACCCAAAAAGAGAAGAAATAGATACATTTTGGAGAAATATCTATGAAGATCCTGTGGAACATAACAAAGATGCTAAATGGATAGCAGTAAAATAGAGAACAAGAAGTTCAAAGATACAGGACATGAAATGGGATGAGGTAATGGCCAGTGAGACTGAGATAAAGTTAAGAAAAGCCTCCAATTGGAAAACCCCAGGCCCAGATGCAGTACCTAACTTCTGGCTAAAAGTATTAACATCTCTGCAAGGAGATTTAGCCATGAGTACAAACTATTTATATATGCACCTTGAACACACACCAACCTGGTTAACAACATGAAGAACAATGCTCCTACTTAAGAATGAACCTGCAAATTATCCTAAAAATTATAGACCAATAACTTGCCTTCCGACGAAATATACACTAAATACCGGAACTTATGCCGACAGAGTTTATAGTCATTTAGAAGAAAATTCAATCATGGTACAAATGGGTAATAAAAAGAAAGTCATATGGAGAAAAGGATCATCTGTTGCTAAACAAAGTCATAATGGAGAACTGTAAAAAGGGGAAGAATCTAAGTATGGCATAGATTGATTACAAAAAAAGTATTTGATAGTATCCCACATTCATGGATAAAAGAGTGCTTAAAAATGTATAAGATGCACAATATACTGATAGACTACATTACAGTGACCAGGAAACAGTGTCTGACCACTTTGCAATTAAGCCTTGATAAAGGACAAATTATTATTCCAGGGCCAAAAATTCAAAGCGAAATATCTCAGGGTGACTCCCTGTCACTGCTGCTATTCTGTCTTGCCCTTTAACCCTTTAAGCTGTCTACTTAACAGATTAGGCCATGGCTATAATTCGGCTCCTAGTAAACAACAAAGTGTAAAGACCTCTCATCTTCTCTTTATCAATGATTTAAAATTGTATAGCTCATCAAATAAGGAACTCAAAGCACAACTTCAAGTAGCCAAAACTTTTTCAGATGATATAAGACAGTAATTTGGTCTTGATAAATGTGGAAAAGCAACCTTTAAAGCAGAAAAACTGTAGCACCAAGAAAACATCAGTTTGGGACAAGAATGTGATATTAAAGAACTTGAGCAACAGAGAGTGTACAAATATTTGGTAACTGATGAAGGATCAACAATAAAACATGAATGAAGACTTAAATTAATCCTGAAAACAGCACTGACATCTAGGAACAAAATTCAAGCTAAAAAACAATTTGTTCTTCCTGTCCTAACTGACAGTTTTGGAGTGATTGATTCGCCCCAAAACATGTTGCATGGATTAGACAGAAAAACAAGGATGCTTCATGTTCACCAAATAATATTTAAAAATTAGTGTATACCAAGATTATATATTTCCTGTTCGCAAGGATGTATGGGCCTCCTTGAAATTGATTACATGTATAGATCTGCAATCATGGGACTACACACATATCTGTTGACCACACGAGATCCAAAAGTAGTGAAAGTTTTGAAACATGAGAAGAATAAATCTAAGATGACTTCCCTGCTTAGTCTAGCAGAAGCATATCTGCATCAAGCAGGAATGGAAATCAAACCAGTAGTAGATAAAAATCAGATAGCAAGTGAAAGTGCCAAAAAACAAAATAAAGAATATAAGGTAAAGTCTCAGATGAGAAGGCAAGAGATGTGGAAAATGCATAAATATAATTGCAAGTGCAGAAAACATCTGGAAGACCCTCATGTTGATCAGGATCAAATGCAAGAATGCAAGGAGAGGCGAATTCAAACCAAAAGATTAAAGGTTAATATTGGCAGCCCAAGACAGTGGGCTACGTACACATTGGTTTATAAAGTCCATTGAACATGTGTGAGAAAAAGACAAATGTAAGTTTTGTAAAACAGAATTGGAAACAGCAGCACACCTCATTGCTGGCTGTGACATACTAATGGCAGAAAGACTGTGTACTGAAAATCATAATAATGTGGCAAGACTGCTGCACTGGGGATTGTGCAAACATTATGGTACTGAGGTGGCCTAAAAATACTGGATACATGAGCCACAAAGCATTATAGAAAATGATGAAGTCTACATCACATGGGATCACTCATTACAAACAGTTCAAAAGATAGATGCGAGAAACCCAGATATAGTGGTCCATGAAAAGAAGACAAAAAATAGCACTGATCATTGAAATCACTACGCCCAATGACTACAGTGTCTTGCGTACAGACACACAAAGTTATAAAATATCAAGATTTGCTGGCAGACACGAGAGGTATGTGGATGAAAGATACCCAGACAGTTCCAATAGTAGTAGGAGCAACTGGTCTTATAAAAAAGAATATACAGTCGTATTTAGATATGTTAACACTGCATGCAACTCCATACGAACTGCAGAAGGAGTCATTACTGGGCACATTGCAAGTGCTGTGAAGAGCATGTCTGGCTGACATCAAAGATTGAAGCAATACTAATTTCATGAACTTCAATCATACTTTGACTTAGGAATGAGGTTCATTCGAATCATGGTATTGGAAACACAAAAGAGTTGGAAAAATTAAAAAAAAAACAATATTATATTCATAAAGTAGCAGAAAGTATACTGTAACATCAGGTTTCATTTAAATGTAATTTGTTGGATAAAAATACAGCATTCTCTTTGTATAAATCTAGAAATGCAGCCATATTGAAGCAGACATATAGCTTCATTTTACATGCAGATTCAATAAGAAAGGAATGTTTCAGTAACCTTCAGTTAAGAATACTAATAAGAATAAAACGTGCTAAAAGAATGTGTAGTACAGTAAATACAAATAGGCTTGGAAACCAAGTTTAAAGTGGAGTGTATAAATTTACAGGATTTTGATATTACTAGGAGATATTTCAGACATGGTGAGTGAGTCAGTTAGTTTGTTCGGACTGATAAGTAGAAAGTCAGTGTACTGCAATCCACAGAAGTTTGGTACAGGCACTCAAGTGAGTAGAGAAGTCAGGTCAAATATCCAGCATTCCAGAATATTAATTACACTATTCAGGACAAAAGAAATAAGTCGGAGTATAATAAGTGCAGACGCTATGGACATCATAATTCCGTCTACGTCAGCTTATCAGCATTGCTACTGGAGACAGTAAGATTTAACATTCTGATTCATACCACTCAACTGTACAGATTTCTGCAGAATGTTCAGATTTTTGCCTTGTATGTTTGGTCTGTTTTTCATAAAATTGTGGCTGTCTGGTAAATTAGTGACAAATCATTAAAGATTGAAGTTAGAAAATAATGACAGACATTTGAGTTTTAGACTTTATATACTTCAGAAACTTCATGCTAATGCAAAACCTGTTATTCTATCAACTTTCTAACTTTGTAAGATCAATATTTCAAAATAGTCCCTATTTGTACCACTTTTTTATGGCTTTGTCCACATTCCTTATTCTAAGAGGTTGAGAGGTATGTTCTGAGTACAGAATTTACAGACAGTATAATGACAGTATAATGGTGGTGGGTATGTTATCTATGTAAGAGTAAAATGACAGTATAATGGTAGTAGATAAGTTATCTATGTGTGTATTTATATCTGTGCTGTCTAGATTTTCTTCCATTATATGCTTCCTTCACCCTCTTGTGAAAACTGTTTTCAATGCACACAAGCCTGAAGCAACAAAATTTCATCCAGTGATACGCTGCATTTGTTGATCTGAATGACAATAAAGTTTACTTTAAGTGCAGAAGCTATGTACATTATAATTCAATCTATTTCAGTTGGTCAACACTGTTACCAGAGACAGTAAGATTTGACATTCTGAGTAAAGAATTTATAGACAGTATAATGATTACAGACGCTAAGGACATTATAATTCAGTCTATTTCAGTTTATCATAACTGTTATTGGAGACAGTAATAGTTGATTTGGATACTACTGACATCTACCTCTACTGTACATAATAACATTTTCTTAATTGGACTACAGTGTGTGCAGACTTTTATTTTGAAAGGTATAAGAAGATTTTGCACATAAAGGAGAGACTGGCACCTGTTCAGCACAGTTCTGGGTAATTAAAAGATATTCATTCCAGTCTCGTTCCAGTTTTTCCAGTTTATTCTGGTTATCTATAGTCCTATCAATTCTTAGGATGACGGAGGTAACGGACACACTTTCTCGTGATTCAGCTTCTAATGTCAGTATGGTTTCAAACAAGCAGCATGCAAATTTTAACAAAGTATGGTTTACAGTCTTCAAAAATTAGAGTAAATGCTACACTGTATGTAATTCAAAATACAGAGTTAAATCACAGTATTGCAAATACAGACATAAACACAGTGTACAGAACATGCAAATTTCCAGACAAAATGCAAAGCAAACATTTTCTGTGTCTCAAGTTCACATTACTTCAAATGCAAATGTTTAGAATGTAATAAATTCTGGTTTACTGATTTCAGAATCCAGAGCAAATACTGCACTAAGGGAGATAAGAAGGATCAGAGTGCAAATTTGGATCAGTTTGATTAAGTAAACACAAGCATAAATGATATACAGACTTCGGTGAAAAATAAAAAGTGCATACCATAGCACAATGTTATTATTAGTGTTTTAGGGCAAAATAAAGAACACATATATATCATAGCTCAAGTAAGTGTTGTTAGTTCTATAAAAAAGGATTTTCAGTTTATCTATAAAAGGTTTGGCAGTCCAGCACCAAACCAGATTATCTGTCATTGTTTAAGGATCAGAGAAACGACAATGGTTCTTTGTTTACAGAAAAGAAATTACAGAATAATGTACTGATTAATACAGACACATCACTTTCACTTACAAATAGAACGCTACTAGAGGACACAAGTGCAACTATGTCAGGATTTGAAGGGTCAAAGGTTACAGCAGTGAGCAGTTCTGAGTACAGCAGTACCATACTGGGTATGGGCATGTCATCAGAGTTACATTTTGTTTTAGACTTCAGTAATAAGATTTTTATGGAAAAATAAAAGGATTTCAGAATGGATATTCAGTAGAATATCAGGGACAAAAGTAAAGAGGAGCACTTATATTAATTGCTAGAGGAGTTCCAATAATGAAAGAAGAGGAAACAAAGATAATAATGGCAGATTTGTGATAGTAAGGGGCTACTGGCAAGGGATGAGGATTATTCTGGCATGTATTTATATTCCACCCAAAACTGCTATTATGGGGCTGAAAAAATGGGAAACATAATCAGCTTTCAGCAGGGAATACTACTTACAGGTTGGAACTGGAATTTGACCTGTGACAAAGAAGATGTATCTGGGTCCTAGAAGGGAAAATATGACAAAAGATGGTAGATTTCTGAAGAAATTTATGAAAAATATTTGGTATAGAAGATATGAATTCAGTAGTATTCTCCAAGGTACAATAACTGGGCTAGACTAGAAAGAAATTATATTTCACAAAAACATGGGCATTTAATTGAAAACTTTGACATACATCCAATAACTATCTTAGATCATGCACCAATAATTACCAAGATAAAAATTCAGGGTAAGGAATGGGTAGTGGAAATTACTCAGGAGATATTAAGAAAGACAGACTGTACTTCAGAAGTTACAGCTAATGAGTGGGATAAAATGAAAGTGGAGTTTAAAAATAGGGTAGAAGTAAAAGAGAGAGAGAAATATATGGTTAAAATGTAACAAGAATGATTTAGTGCACATTGACTAACAGCTTAATTCTAGCTCAACATGTGTGAAAATAGAAACTTAGCAGAGAAAGCTAGTGGACCTATACTTCTAGGAAAATTTCAGTAACTGGCTAGTAAGTGCCCTGCCTGGATGCCAGGAAAAAAGAAATACAGCGGACCTGAAGGAAAATGAGCTAAAAAAGGTGAGGAAAAAACATTGACTGGGAAAAATACTGCAGCTGTTCAGCAAAAAGCAGCGCAAGCTGCAGACATGACTTCCGGTAACCTAGAGGAATGCATAAGACAACTGCACACAGACCTGACTAAAATAAATGTAACACTGATGTATATCAACTCAAACAACAAATGGCTGGAAAAAATGGAAGAAGCTTTAAACAGATATGCAGATGAGGTGATAAAACAGCAAAACTTAGAGGTCAAAATGAAAAAAAAAAGGCTGGCTGAATATGAGACTGCACAAGAAGAGATGTTTAAAAAATAATAGGGGACAGAGCACTATTATTTATATTATAACAGATTTTCTGCTGTACCAGAGAAGCTGGAAGGAACAGACTGTACTAATTCTATAAAGACAGAATATTACTATCAACTTGACAAAAAACAAACAGAAAGAGTCACAGCGGTTCTACTGCAAACAACTTTACTGGTGTATTAGTTTTATGAAAGCACAAATAAGTAACTGGACTGGTATTCCACAACAGGAATTGTTAATTGAAAGGGCACATTGTGTGTATGCTATGAGAAAGAAATCTAGACCTTTAATGGTAAAGATGCAATCTTACCAGTAAAATGAGCTGATTCTAACAAAAATGTGACAGAAGGACAAAGTACTAAAAGTGGGAGACAGCAGAGTGTTTGTGGAGAATGACAACTCATTTTATACCAGGAAGAAGAGGAGTAAATGTATTCCATTATTCAGGGAATGTCGAGAAGCAGACGTGAGATTCAAACTGCTGAATCCTGGAGGGACAAAATCTTTCTTTGATGAAGTACATGCTAAGGAGGAAACACAAAAGTTTGCCCAACAAAAAAGTGAGTTGTGAAACAGGAGATTCTGCTTCTGCTTCTTGTTCTTCTGGTAGCAAAGACCACCGAGAGACTGTGCCAGTGAAACCTTTTCCAATATTTCAATGGAAAATGCTTGAGAGAAGGAAAAAGCATAAGAGTCAACTAGAAGAATAGAGAGTATGTTGGAAAGGAAGCAGAGGCAGGCTTTGGGAGATGGAGATGAACAGAAATAAAACCAGTAACTTGGAAATTAACAAATGTGGGTTTACAAAACAATAATTACACTTGTGAAACATGCCAGAACAAGAAACTCTGGAAATATTAGACTTTTTTGGACTATGTTAAACTGTAGAGGACTCTAAAGCATATGTCCTACTTTATCTCATTAATATTCAGAAAATACTTAAGAGAGGGAAAGAGGATGGAGAAAGTTAACTGTAAGTAAACCAAATTTCTTTCTTAATGGTAGTATTTTAATAGTGCACGATATCCTTTGCATGCTATAAAGTAAAGTTTTCTCAGTTATTTTCAAGTGTAATGGGGATAATAATTTAAATAGGTGTTCCTGTTCTTTTTCTTCTCCCTTCTCTCTTCTTCTTGTTCAGACTTAAGAAATGTAAGCATTGCAGTGTAAAAATGGTTTAAAGAGCTTGACAAAAGAAAAAAAATAGTGTGTTTTTATTTTCATTCTTGCATAGGGGAATGACTGGATTAAAGCCCTTAGCTTGATCTAGTAACATGTTTTAAGAGAAAGTAAGTAAATAAAACATTTTTTTCTAGTAAATAAATGCATGCTAAGCAATTTTGTATCCAGTTCTCATGTCTCTAGGAGACAATCTGATAAAAGAGAAATGGCTAGGAGATAATGTTCTCTGAAAACATTCAAATGTTTTCCCAGCTGAGAAAGCTATACAGATAAGACAAAAACATACTCCACTTACTAAAGCACAGGCTTCACCATGCCTCTTAGCATGGATAACTTTTATTTTCAGTAAACTGAAGTATGTGAGTGTCGCTGTCAGTTTGGAATATTTGTTCCTATTAGGAGGGTAAAACTTCAGTATTTAAAGATGTACATAGTTTTGTATGTTATTATTAAATTAATAGGTTTGGGGGGTATTGGGGTGTGTTTGTTTTTTTTTGTTTTGTTTGAGGGCTTTTACTACAAAACAAAAAGTTTTGCAAGATGTAACATAGGGTCAAATGGATATGACAAGAAACAAATATATAAAAGATCAACTTACCAAACAGTGTATGCATGTAACACAAAAGCTGGAACTAGACATTTAACAAAAAAGCTATTATACATAAAAAAAGCTACTATACATAAAAGGTAGAAATAATAACTTTTTTTAAAAATTTTAAGATGATGCTATCTGTAATGTCTTTAGATGTCAGTGGTCTTAAAGATAAATTCAAAAAAGAAGGAGTATTGAACTTTATAAAAATGTAGAGTGCAAATAGTTATGCTACAAAAGACACAGTAGAAAAGAAATGAACATGTAAATTTGATAAAGAAAGATTTTTTCATGGTGGTTATTCATCAGAATACCTAGGGCAAAGGAAAAGAGGAGTACTTATATTAATTATATACTTATATTAATTGCAAGAGGAGCTCCAAGGGGCTACTGGCAAGAGAAGAGGATTACCTATCATGTATTTATATTCCACCTAAATCTGCTGTAATAGAACTTAAGAAAATTCTGGGAGAAATAATTATCTTTCAGCAAGGAATACTACTTATAGGTGGGGAATGAAATTTGATTTGCAACACTGAATATGTGTCTGAGGGTCCCAGAAGGGAAAATATAACAAAGGAGGGTAGATTCTTGAAAAGAATTATGAAAATATTTGGTATGGAAGATGTGAATTGAGTACCAGGAGTCTGGAGTGAATTTACATATTATTCCCCAAGATACAAAAACTGGGCTAGGTGAGACAGAAAAAAAAAAGTTATGCTCGTACCATAACGTTCCATCTGTGTTGTTGATCTTCATTCATTTATGACTGATGGGTCTCGGTTCCATCCTTGGAACTGACTCAGCCGATATAACAAGCTTGCGCCAGCCAAAAACTCTCCAGCTAAGGTTACCCATAGAGCCCCTCTACTAATCTCCTCAGATCGAGTTTGCCCATAAAGATAATAAAGCGGAGGCCTTGCCTGAGCAAATGTCCTGACATATGACCAGGACCAATTCCGAACCTCCAGGAGTCTTGCGGAGGGGGTTGGTATGAGGGATCTCATGAATGAATGAAGCTCAAGAACATAGATAGAACATTATGGCCAGAACATAACTTCTTTATCTGATGTTGTTAATCTTTATTCATTCATAACTGATGGGACAGAGTCCCTAGCTACCTTGTGTCCCAGAAGGCCCTATGGAAGGATATTCCTGAGCACCTCTGAGCCAAAGGATGCTCTCTCCCTGGAAACCAAATCCAATTTGTAATGAGTGATAAAGGTATGAGGGATAGCCCAAGTGGCTGCTGTGCAAATGTCACCCATAGAAGCTCTTGAATGAAAAGCCACCAAAGTAGAAACTGATCTGGTTGAATGCACTTTGATTTTGGTAGTTAAATGTATCTGTTTTGTTGATAGATAAAAGAGATGCAGTCTCTCAACCATTCTGCCAAAGTGAACTTTGGAAACTGATTTCCGTAACTTTGGTCTTGAAAAGGACAGGAACAATTGGCTAGATTTATGGAAAGATTTAGTCTTGTCTAAGTAGAAATGTAATTGTCTATGTACATCTAATAAATGCAAGCAATATTCTCCTTTATTTTAAATATTTGGGAAGAAAACTGGTAGGTCAATGGATTGATTGATATTTAACTCTGAAACAACCTTGGGTAGAAAAGAAGGGTTAGTTCTTGACATACTCTCTCTTTTTTGGAAAACTATGTAAGGGCATTTTACACACAAGGCCTGCAATTCTGATATTCTCCTCACAGGTAATGGCTACCAAGAATAAAGTCTTCCAAGACAAGAATTTTATATTGCAAGAGGCAGCATGTTCAAACGATGACGAGTCAAATTTTGCAGAATCAGTGTCAAATTCCAAGGTTCACTGGGCTCTTTGAAGGGTGGTTTTCAATGCATGACTCCTTTCAAAAAGGTTTTACACAGATGGTGAGATATTAGTGAGGAATCTTGGAAACCATTATGGAAGTTTGAGATAGCTGCTAAATGGACCCTGATCACAGAAGCTAAAGCACCAGAATGCAGTAAGGTTGATAAATACTCCAACACTGAACTAATTGGAGCTAGAAAGGGGTCTCCTTCTCCTGAGACCAAAACACAAATCTGTTCCATTTGCTATGATAAATAATATAATAAAAGCCAGTAGTATTTTTCATATAGGGGAAGAAAGGTTATTTTGCCTGGCAATTACCGGAAGTGGAGGTATCAAGCTGTCAACTTGAGGCTCAATAGGTTTGGATGGATCAGCCCTTGTGTGTGTGACAGTAACCCTGGAGTTGGATCCAGAGTCTATGGATGGTGAACCAGAGGAGGCCAAAGGAAGGGGAACTGAATTTGTCAGGGCCAATAGGGTGCAATAAGGATTACTTTGCTTCTTAACCGAAGAGCTTTCTTTAGAAATTGTGGGATCAGAGGGAAGACAGGGAAGGCGTAAAGCAGTCCCAGGGGCCAATTGTGTACTAGACCATCCCTCGGGAACTCCTCCTGAGGGGGGATTAGGGCAAAGTAGCTGCTGCATTTGTGGTTGGTGGGGGAAGCAAATAGAGTGCAGCAAGGCTGACCCCAGCGGCGAAAAATCTGTCACCACTTTGGGATTGAGAGACTATTCGTGAGGCAGTAGAATGCATCTGCTCGGTTTGTCCACAATCACATTGGAGCTCCTGGGAATGTGCATTGCCACCAGAAAGTGGCTGGAGGCTATCACCCACTGCCATACTCTCATGGCTTCCCGACACAATGGGTAAGATCTGGTTCCTCCCTGTTTGCTGATGTACCAGACTACTGATATGTTGTCTGACTGAATAGCAATTGTCCCCGATGGGAAGGCAGATTGAAATGCTTGCAATGTCAGAAGCACCACCTCAGTTCTAGGACGTTGATATGCAAGTTGCCCTCTAAGGGGGACCAGGTGCCTTGGACTGTCTTTCCTTGAAAATGCCCCCCCCCACCCCATCAGGGATGTGTCCTTGGTCACTATGGCCTTGGACTGAGAAGGTGACAAGGGATGACTCCATAGTTCCATTTCTAGCTTCATCCACCAATTCAGATCTTGCTTGCAGTGGTTGGTTATGCGGATTGGGTGGGACATAGGATGTGTTTAACAGGGACCACTGAGAGGCTAGGAGCCATTTTAGTAATCTCATATGTAGTCTTGCTAGGGGAACTACAGTAATTGTTGCTGCCATTGATCCTAGCAGTTGAAGGATTAAATGAGCTGGGACTTTGTCCTGACAGATTATCACTCTGAGTTGAGATCTTAGTTTGTGAAGCCTGTGATGAGTGAGGGTGACAATGCAATTCCTCATGTCGAATGCTGCGCCTATAAATTCTAAGGTTTGAGTAGGTAGTCATTGTGACTTCTCTTCGTTTATAGATATTCCTAGGAGTTGTGCTAGTTGTAGGGTGTAATGCAAGGCAAGAGGCAATAGATGCTTGGAGGGGGCTGTAAGGAGCCAATCATCTAAATATGGAAACACCCATAATTCTTGCTGTCTCAAGTGAGCTGTTACTACTGCCATATATTTGGTGAACACTCTGGGGGCTGTGGAGAGACCAAAGGGCAGCAGTTGAAATTCATAATGATTGGTTCCCAGCTGGTAGCGGAGATATCTTCTGGAGTGTTTGTCCATTTTTATATGGCAATAAGAAACCTGGAGTGTTTGTCCATTTATATATGGTAATACGCAACCTGGAGATCTATCAAGCACATCCGGTCATCTTTTTCCAGAAATGAGAGAATAGTCTGAACCATGACCATCTGGAATTTGGTCTGTTTGATGAATTTGTTCAGGATGCTGAGGTCCAGGATTGGCCTCCAGTCCTGTGTCTTTATTGGCACTAAAAAGAATCTTGAGTAGAATCCAGGTTCTCATGAACCACGTACCAAAAAACAGTGACACCTTGTTTCTTTCAATACATAATACTCTATTTATTCCACAATGAAGTAGATAGCAATGAATTCCACCATAAAATCTCCTAGAATCCAGATTCTATCTGGTCTGGTGGGACTGCTTGGATGAGTTTTTTTAGAGCAGCTTTCAAATTTCTTGGGCTGCTATGTCCCTCTGACTGGGTGGAACATCAGGGATTCTCCTTTGTGGTCTTGAATAAAGATTGAAGGGAATGTGGTAACCTCTGGTAATTATCATCTGCACCCAGGAATCTGATGCTATTGAGTGCCAGGCTAAGGGGTGCAGAGAGAATCATCCCCCAACTGCTTCCAGAGGCAAGCAATCAGGCCACTATTCAGGAGCGCTGGTAGGGCTGACCAGAAAAGGAATCTCTGGACCCCTGGTTATGCGGACCTCCTCTGCCACAGGGGAGTAGCTTCTTGATGAGTTCCCCCCTTTGCCCCGGGGGAAAAACTTGCCAGGTGTGTCAAGAAATTGCTCTTGGGATTTCCTGAACCACACTGTTCCACTTCTCTGATTCCTAGTATAGGATCACTGGGGAATGGAAAAATTTACGCCCACAGCAGGTTTTTTCATCCTTCTCACACCTGGCTAGTGTATCTTTAACTTTTGGACCAAAGAGAGAGGAAGCATCAATGGGAGCATTGACAAAGGAAGACTTGAAAGGGTCCACAAAGTTGCACAAGCACATCCAGGCTTGATGTCTCATGATAACACCTGTACCCGCTGATCTGGCCATCCCTTCAGTTGTATATGAATCAACCACATGGATAAGTTGGATATGGATTCCAGGGTGGCAAGCTGTGAGGCAACTTTGGCAGGTACCTCATCAACATACCAGAGAGTTCGGTAATCAGGTCCCTTTGGAGATGGGTAAAATGTGCCAAGTAATTCAAAGGTCATTGAAGCATAAACCCACTTCCCAAGTCTGTCCATCATCTGAGACTCCCTGTTTGAAGGATGAACAGCAGGACTCTTGTCTGCGAGTTCTTTCTTGGTAGTCACCATTACCACCATAGCATCTACTACCAAGCCTTTAGACCAATGGGGCTGATCCTCTGCCGGGGACAGCATTTTAGCCAGTCTCTGGGGGATTGGCTCAACAGTGTCAGGAGCCTTCCAGGCATGCTGCACAATGAGTTTTACCAAGTCATCTGCAGGCGGGGTCACGCAGGAAGCAGAGGGTCAGGTACAGAAAGCCTGCAAGAAAACAGAATCCTCCGAGGAACGGTTGGTGGACTTCTAGTCACCCCTCTGTTTCAAGATCTCCAGTATGTCTCCAAAGGAGACATCCTCAGGAGGTGACCATGGGGACCCTTCTCCCCATCGTAATCTGCATCTTCTGTGAGGGATTCTTCTGGAGAATCAATGTGCATCCTCCTGCATGACCTCTTACGGGGTTGCTTTTCAGGGGAAAGATCAGAAGAGGACTCTGAAGAGAGGGTGCCCTGCAGTAGGGTGTCTTGCTGCTCCCATGTCCGATGTCCCCAAGTAGTGGACTGTGGCAGCTGTTAACCAGAGGGCACGTACATATGGCATTCCAGCGCCAAGGGAGTCAACTGTGAGCCTGCTGAGGCAAGTGCCCTCTCCATAACATGGAAGGTAGGACTGCTTGAAGAGGGATGGGAGCCCAGAACCGGGAAAGACAACCTCAGAACCAGAGTCACACCCTGTTTCGCTGAGCCCACCTCCAGGGAAGGAGCCATGATAGGACGTGGAGATGTCAAAGCAGCCTGAACTGTAGATGGCACCATAGTAAAAACTGGCCCTGTACTAGAGATCACAGTGCTGACAGACCAGTCATGGTCCCGAGGGTGGGTCAGCTCTGACTGAGCCATGGCCCACAGGGTAGGCTCCGGAACCAAGGTAAGAGCTACCAATGGGACTGACGAGGTTGGCACCAGGGTAGACATCGGCATCAATGGCTCCAAGACCTGCAGGGAGGTTGAAGGAGGGATGTAGGTTGGAGTCTGTGGAGAAAAACCTTCAGCTCCAGGTGGAAGGGAGATCCTAGAAGGGGTTGGGATGCCTCTAGCTGCTAGGAGCTGATCCACGAGTATCACTACAGTGAGCTCCAAAATACTCCTGGTGGTATGGGTTGACATTCCCGATGGAGATTCAGGCTGATGTAGGCATGGACTTAGTTGTTGTCCAACAAAGGAGTCAACTAATGGAGAATATCTGGTCTTGGCTAGTGTGTCTACCTTCGGCACCGTGGTCGGAAGACTGAAAGGTTGTGATGAAGGGGGGAAATGACATGTTTTAATGGGGCAACTCTTTTTGGTGTCAAGAGCATCTGTGGTACCGTGGAAGGGGTCGGTACTGTGGGAGAAGTAGTCATTGTCAGTTCCGTGATCAAGGACGGCACCGTAGATGGAGTTTTTGATGCTGGTGCTGACAGAGGTGTCAAAGTCATTTTAGCAATTTTTGGTTTCGGTTCCATGTGAACCTGGGCCTTAGTGGTTTTTGATTCCTGCGTATGAGGAGACAAAAGTACTGACTGGCTCCTATCCTTTGACTACTTTTTAGGAGGGGTTGAGACCTCTGCCACAGATAAAGCCTCCAAGAAAGGAGCTTTTAAAAGACCCTTCAGGAATAACTTATTCTTGCACTCGTTTAATGTGCAGGCACTAAAGCCCTTGCATAGTTTGCAAAGGGGTTGAACTTTTAAGTGCGGTACTCCCAAGCAATAGACACAGGTGAGACGGCCATCGGAGTTGGACATCTTCCTGCCACACTTATCACATTGTTTGAAACCAGTAGTGCCCTTTTTTGTCCGCCATAATACTACTATCCAAACAATAAACCAACAGCGATGAAAAACAGAAATTTAACAGTAAAAAGAAATACTTTCAACGATAGTCACACATGCATAAAGAAGGGAAAAACTTTTCTATATATCAACAATGGTAAAGGAAGAAAAATACCCAAAAGGGTAAAGGAAAGGAAAGGAGAATACCAATGATGGTATATATAAATTACCACAGAGTAAGAAAAAGGGAGGGGCCTGTACCAACGATGGTACTAAGAAATAACAATAAAGGTAAAAGGGAAGGAAATTCTCACTCGCACCAGTAGTAAAGTATCACAAGGTATAAACGACTAAGAACAGAGGAGCTATAAGCAATTATAAAGAAACATGGTCAATATTTTGTGAAAAAAAGAAACACTTAGCTTGAGAGCTGACCTAACGTGTCTTGAAACTCTATGTGGCAAACGAGATCTGGGGAGATTAGGAGAGGGGCACTACGGGTAACCTTAGCTCGAGAGTTGTTGGCTGGCGCAAGCTTGTTATATTGGCTAAGTTGGTTCTGATGACAGAACCGAGACCCATCAGTCGTGAATGAATGAAGATTAACAACATCAGATTTTATATTTCACTGGAACATGAGCATTTAATTGAAGGTCCCGACATGCACCCAATAACCATTTCAGATCATGCACCAATAACTAAAATAAAAATACAGGGTAATGAAATAAAAATGAGACACTGGCTCTTTCCCACCTATCTGTTGAAAAGAGAGGAATTTAAGGAATGGATAGTGGAATTTTTTCAGGAGCTATCTTTTTAAAAGATAACATTTTTCTAAAATATAGTTAGGAAGTGGGATAAAATTAAAAGTGGAGTTTAATTTAAAAGTACGGTGGAAATAAAAGAAAAGGAGATATGGTTAAGTAACAAGAATTATTTAGAGGGACAGACAAATATTAATGTATTGCAAAATAGGGGAATCTCACAAAACAGGAAGAGGAGCAACTTCAGAATGCTAAACAAAAAATAAAGGATTATGTCAATAATATGCATGAGTTTAGAAAGACTGCTGTTAAGTAATCTGTTTTTTGAACTCTAGCAACAGAAAGTATAAAGGTCTGTCTGTAAGCTTAGAGAGCCTATAATAAGGAAGATATCAAGAAATTCTGTAGAAGTATTAGAAAAAATTAGGAACGTCTATGAAAGTCTGTATAAAGCAGAGAAAATGACTGCTGCCAAAGTCATGGCTTTATGTTAAACGCAAAAAAATTTATTATTATACCATTCAGCAAAAACACAGCCCCTACTGATTATCACATCAACGGCAAACCCCTAAGCACACAACCTGTGGTGGGAGACCTAGGTACTCAGGTTGACAACAATCTCACATTTGACCACCTTGTAGTGGCAGTGGCAGTGGTCAGAAAAGCCTTTAACTTGGTTCAACTCATAAGTAAAAGGATTGCATCCAGAAAAAAAGGTTATTACATCTCTGTATTCCTCCCTCATTAGGCCAATAATGGAGTATAACATCCCATTTGGCATTTACCTCTCCAAACATCTACCTGAAAGGCCACATAAATACCTCACAAAGAGAATCCATGGCCTCCAACACCTGTCATATATGGACAGGCTGAAATCACTATCACCCTAACTCAGTATCATACAGACTGCTCAGAGGCAATCTGTGTCTCGCCTACAAGGCAATATCGGACCCTACGTTATTAGAGATGCTCCATATCCATAAGTTTAACTCCACGGGCATTACCTGTTAGAAAGCCTAAATCTATTATGCAACATCAACAAAACCTACTGGAGAGACAAGTTTGCCTCCCAGTGGCTGCCCTGTCCCTGGAATAGACTTCCCATACATGTCAAACAGAGTACCTCACTGACCCTCTACAAGCACAACCATGATGAGTGGATGGGAAATCACAAATTTGTCCCAGGGGTTCCACCTGTGTCCCTCATTGACAAGGGTGACAGGTGCTGACTGAGGTTTCTTTTAGGGGATAAACTATTGGCTAGGCTTATATGGGCCCCAGGGCTATAAAACTGGTAACCTCCTATGATCCTAAATATGGAAATCAAGAAAAGGGACAAATGGAAATGTTTATGAATTAAATATGCCAAAGTCAGAAGTAGATGAGACTCAATTACTAACAGTTAGGATAGCAGGAGACAAGATAAAAATGGAGATGTATAACCAATCTACAGGAAAGTCCCAAGGAACAGGTGGTATTCCTGTGGACATTTGGTAGCTAGAATGGAAAAAAACTGTTAAAGGTATGGAAGGTTTTGTTTAAAAGTATTTTAAGAAGAGAAGTAACAACATCCTGGAAGAAAGCAGTGGTAGCTGTAATACCTAAAGAGGATGAAGATCCACCTGATCCAGCTTCATACAGGCCCATTTCAATACTAAACCATGATTATATAGTGTTTATGTCTATAATGGCTAAAAGAATGGCAAAAGTGATGTCAAAATTGATGTCAAAATTGATAGATATGGATCAATATGCTTTTAACAGAACACTGATGATCTAGAGGGGAACCATATGTAAGAAAATACCACCGTTGTTGGTGAGTCTAGATGCAGAATAAGCATTCAACAGAGTAAGCAGGGACTTTATAAGCAGAGCAATGGAACCATTTGCATTCCCTGATAAAATTATAAGGTTAATTAGCAGGATATATATATATATATATATATATATATATATATATATATATATATATATATATATATATATATAAAGGATCAGTGGTGAAAATTAAAGTGAGTAGGTTCCTCTCTGATAGTTTCTGTTTGAGCAACCAGACAAGGGTGTCCTCTTTCCCCTTTGTTATTTGGATTATATTTAGAACCACTGGCAATGAAAATAAAGGGACTCAGAAATTCAATGATTTTACTGGTATGGTAGTCAAAAAAAGCTGTCTCTATTTGCAGATTATATTGTTTTATTCCTGATAAAACTGAAAAAGGGCATTAAAGTGTTGTGAAACACTTTGAGACAGTTTCAAATCCTTTTGAGATATAAAACTAACAAAACTAAAACAAAGGCAATACTGGTAAATCATGTACCAACACGCAAACTAATTCAACAATATTCATATTTATGGGGACATGATAAAATTAAGTACTTAGAAATATGGATTAAAAAGGATTCTGGTGTGGCAGTTAAGGATATGTGGAAAGAGACTAAATAAAAAATAATACAAAAACTGAGAAATTGGAAGCACTGTTATATGGATATGTAATAAAAAGTAGAATGATTTCATCTGGGAGGGGAACATAGCAAAAGTCAAGTGGGATAAACTGATTCTTCCAATAGAACAAGGTGGTTTGGGATAACCAGATTTGAAGGGGTATTTCAGAGCTACACAGTTAAGTTTCCTATACAGGGCACAAGCAGAAACCTATAATTCAAAGTGGAAAGGGATGATCATGAAACAGGGGGAAGCTCAAGAAACAAGGAAAGACTGGGATTTTGAATGTAGATCTTTTAGGAGAATAGCTATAACCTGACAGAATATTATATTCATATAGTAGCAGAAAGTATTCTAAGAATAATGTGAACATAGGAATGGAGAATGGAGATTCTGCTAAAAGGGAAGACTGCAATTAGGGATACAGACAATAGGCAAGAGGGGGCTGGAATTTATTGGAGAAAACTGGTAAAAGAACCAAGGTATTGGGAGCAAATAATTAGAGAGGGTTAAGTATATTTATTTCATTTATTTATTTAACATTTGTTTACCAGGAAAGTCTGACTTGGAATGAAGCCAATTTTCAGCAGAGGCCTGGGGAGGAATGCTCCAGACACATGTCTTTGTACGTGGGAGTAATCTGGAACACCTGGAGAAAATCCACACAAATGCAGGGAGGACATGCAGACTCTACACAGAAGGCTCTCCAACAGAGAATCAAAGTGGAGAACCTCTTGCTGTGAGGCGACAATGCTACCGCTGCACCACTGTGCTGTCCACCAAAGTAACAGAATGGGAAGAGGCCAAAAATTCAATTGGATTGCAGGCTAGAGACTGCAACCAATCCTTGATAGGGAAGGCAGAGTACAGGCAAAAAGAAAGAAATGGTGGGATCCTAAGTGAAAGACAAGCACTGGTAGAGTTTTAGTGGAATCTAAAACAGAAGCTACTGTTAAAAAAGAAAAAACTTGTAGAGCATATAAAACGTTGCACAATAACTACAAGAATCAATCAGAGGAGGTTATAAAGGATTAGGAAGAGAGACTGGATAAGAAATTCACAAAGAAACAATGGGGGGATATATGCATGGCTCCCACATATGCAACAATATGTAGAACAGGGCTGTTAAACCTTAGGTAATCTGAGGGCCGCATTTAAAAAAAAAAGATATGTCGGAGGGCCGCATGCACAATAAATACAGTACATATATTGAAATGACCTGGTGAGTCCTACCGTTAGTTAGCTTTAGCAAGCACTTTGACAATTTCATAAGAAGGAGAAGTCATGGTGCATATAAAACTTTTTATTGAAAAAGTAGACACGATGCAGTAATTTTTAAAGAACACATATCTTGCCATTAAAGGCCAGTTTTCTAGTTGTAGTAAATAAAATATTAAACCTGCTGGCATTTAACCCTCATAACTCAGTTGTTAACAGTGTCAGTGTCTGCTTCTGCATGCTAACTCTTCTTGGCAGCCTCTGGCAGTGCAGCCTTAAGTCAATTCTTCACAGGTCTGAACCACTGGAAATTGGTTGACACAAATGCACAAAAAATTAGTCCTTTTTAGAAACAATGTCTGTTCTGGAGTCCTTATACAACTCTGTTTAACGTTATGACCAAATCCTGTTGTCATTTGCGACCAGCATACCTCTCCCCATCTTCATTTTAATGAGAGCTCTGTGGTAGTTCAGCTTCATTTACTAAAGTAGCTATGTCAATGTCGATACTTGTAGTTGCAAATCACAATAAATTTGTAAGATAATTATCTGCCAATGAACATCCGTACTTTGATTTAATGAATTTCATAGTTGAGAAAGTGCTTTCACAAAGATAAGTGCTCCAGAGCATTGATCACATCTTGAGTCCAAACTTTCTCAATTTTGGGTATCTTTCTATTGATAGTAATTAAAAAAAATCTTCTCCTTTTTCACTTCTGTTGGTATAAAAAGGGTCTGACTGCAAATCGCACAATTCCAGCTGAAGGTCAGATCTTACATTTTCAATGGTGACAGTCAAGGGCTGACTAAAAATTGAAATATCTTCTTCAGGTTCCTTAACATCACCAAATCAATTCTCAAAATCCTCAATAATCATATCAATATACTGTACATGAGCTGAAAATTATATATCCTCAAAATTCTTCATTTCTTCAAAATCTTCTTTGTAATTTGGAAAAAAAGTAAAAATATTATTAGTCAATGTTGATTTAAAAAGCTTCAATTAATTTTTAAAGCCATTCAAATTACCATATAAGTTGGCAATATTCTGTTTGCCCTGCAGTTTTAAGTTCAACTCATTCAAATAGTTGGTCATATCTGTTATAAATGCAAGATCTAATAAAAATATGGGATCTTGCATTTGATTTTCAAGTTCTGTTGTGTCAAACTTCACATAGTTTTTTAAGAAATATGGGTATTTCTTTCTGAATGGCAAAAAAGCGTTCCAGACATTTTCCAGCATTCAACCAGCGAATATCAGAATGAAGGGGCAAATCCCCATATGCAGCATCCATTTCACTCAAGAAAACGTGAAACTTATGATGACTCCGAGATCTATTGCCTCCTCATATAATATTAGTTATTTTTACAGCTACTTTCATGGCATTGGCTTGACGTAGAAATTTTCCACAGAGTGCTTCTTGGTGAATTATGCAATGAATTGTTGGGCAGGTAATATTATTTTGTTTCAATAGTTCACAAAAACCGCTTGCAGTCCCCGTCATAGCTTTGGCCCCATCTGTTACAATGCAGGAACATTTATCAAATTCTCCATAGTTCATAACAGATATGTTTTCAAAGAATGGTGCTTTCCTCCTTGGCTGCTGCTGTTAAAATTCTTGTCAAGATGCTTCTCCTTGTTTCTTCTTTAAAAGAACTTTTATTAAAATAATTTAAAACAAAAAACAAAATAAAAGCTACAACCATTTAAAGGTTAGCGTTGTATCGCAAAAAAGAGAGATGAGCGCTTTCAGTTTATCAACCTTCTTCAGATCTGCTTAACATTTGTAGCTACTTCTATTTATATTCATGCTGCTTACTTTGAATCATCCCCCACAACCAATGGGAGTCGCTATGCTAATTCTTGATGTACTTGTAATCCAATCCGATGTTCTGGTTCTTATTTCTTGGAAGCCAATTACATTCTTCCATGCAAATAAGTTTTAATAAATCTACCAATGTTTATTCATTCCTTTCTCTCAGCTAATGTGCTATTCTTTTTCTTTTGCTCCAATGGCTTGTGTGTATCCTGTTGCAGGATGCAGGCTCCACCTTTTTATCTCATGTTCTTATTTGCCTTTTGTAAAAACTAATCACTCTCCCTGCATAGCATTTTTCATGCATTTCGCCTCTATATTGGAGGCGTCTGTCTGCCTATAACAGAGCTACAACCTCTTCTCTTTCACAGGTTGTCTTCATTAGGTAAACCACAAGTACAGTGGCTTTCTCCTTTGTTTTAAAACATAGGATCAAACACTTTCTTGTAAATGCTCTTACTTCCATGTCATCAGGTCTCTTTCAAACTGATAGCACTTACTTAACTACATAAATGCACTTGCTAACTCGCATCATAAATCAAAAACTTTTTTTATTTTATTTTGTATCTTGCTTCTTAATTTCATGTCTCTTTCTGACTAAGAGCGCTTGCTTATATTCGAAGATGTACTGCTGATTCCTGTTATTCTATCCGAGTTTTACTTTGAACAGAGCTCTTTACTCAGTCTTATTAAGAAGCTATCCTAATTGTTTTCTAATGTTATGTAATCCATTGGTTGACAAATTACACTTCTTCTCCTTTTTCTCCCATACTAATTCCAAACTCTCTACTAATTCAATGCCTTTTCTTCATTTGCTGACAAATTTCCGCTAACAAATGTCTTTGATCTCTGTAAACATCATTTCTCCTTTCTAATTGATGTAAATAGTGGATAAACAACACTCTTTCTATTCCTTTAGCGCTCTAAATTTCAATATTTTCCAGACTTCTACATGCACAATGAACCTGATTTCAGTTTATTTATAGTTTGGGGTTTACTCGCCTTCCATCATAATGTTCAAACCAGGGCTAGAACCCTGAACCCTTTGTTTAAGGGTCTAATGCTCTACCGAATGAGCTACATTGGTAGATGCATAATTCAACTCCCTCTTAGTTTTCTTTTCTTTCTAATCAAGCTTGAGGAGGACTATAACATATAGGCCAAAAACATAATAAGCAAACTTCACTCTTTTTATTCCTTTGATGCTCTTGGTTTCAATGTTTTCCAAACTTCTTCTTGCACAGTAAAGTTAAATTCAACTGTTTTCATTTATGGTTCAAGATTTCTTCTCCTTTCACCATGGTGCCCAGACTAGGAATCAAGCCCTGGACCCTCTGGATAAGGGTCTGATGCTCAACCGACTGAGCTACATTGGCAGATGTATAATTCATTTCCCTCGTAGTTTCCTCTCTTTTAAATCAGGTTTAAGTGGGACTGTAGCATTTAGTCCGGGGAATTGGTTGGATCATAAATTAATTATCCATTGCAACTCAATTTTTTCTGTTCTATTTACTATATCACCTCCTCTTTCCATAGGCTTAATCTGTGCCATAACCATAAATCTAAAGTTATGCTCTGGATTTTCTTTAATATGTACATAAAGAGCATTAGTCTCTATTTTATTATGAATGTCCCGTATATGTCTTAATACTTGTTCTTTGAATTTTCTGTTAGTCTTACCTATATAGAATGCTTTACATACCATGCAACTTGCTACATAGATCACATTCTCACTGTTACAAGTTGCTCTTTCTTGAAAGATGTAAACCTTATTTGTCATTGGATGCTGAAACCTATCTGTGTTCATAATGTACTGACATGCTTTGCATTTTCCACATTTGAATGTTCCTGTTGGCATAGATACATTATTTGCCTCTTGCCTATCTGTGTCACATAGGAGCCTCTTTAAGTTCTTCTTATTTTTATAAGTATAACTAGGATGTTCTCCTACTATGTCTTTTATCTTCTGGTCCATTGTTAATATAGGCCAGTATTTCTTAATAGTTTCTCTTATAATAACATTATCTGTACTGTACGTCAAAGGAGATCTTACCATTTCCTTTCTTCTGTTCAGCTCCTTTTCATTGTTCTCTTTATCAATTTTAGCTGAATAGTATGGTCTCCCTTTCTTCCTATGGATATCTCTAAGCTTGTCTTCATCCATTTTTTCTTCCTTATATCCTCTCGCTGTAAAGTTGTTCATTAATCCTTGTATTTCTTCTCGAAATATATTATCATTGGTACACAATCTGGAGACCCTTTGCACCTGGTTGTCCTTAATATTTTTAAAAATATGGCCTGGATGCATGCTAGATCTATGTAAAAGACGTTTTTTCCAAGTTGTTTTTGTATACAGGGCTGTTTCCAATCCTTTGACATCATCCATAGTAATATTAACATCCAGAAATTCTATTTTCTTCCGTGACATTTTGATTTCAAACTTTAAGAAATCCATTGTTGTTGTTAGAAATTGAATGAATTGCTGCAACAAACGAAAAAGGATTCTGGTGTGGCAGCTAAGGATATGTGGAAAGAGACTAAATAAAAGATTATACAAAAACTGAGAAATTGGAAGCACTGTTATATGGATATGTAATAAAAAGTAGAATGATTTCATCTGGGAGGGGAACATAGCAAAAGTCAAGTGGGATAAACTGATTCTTCCAACAGAACAAGGTGGTTTGGGATAACCAGATTTGAAGGGGTATTTCAGAGCTACACAGTTAAGTTTCCTATACAGGGCACAAGCAGAAACCTATAATTCAAAGTGGAAAGGGATGATCATGAAACATGGAGAAGCTCAAGAAACAAGGAAAGACTGGGATTTTGAATGTAGATCTTTTAGGAGAATAACAATAACCTGACAGAATATTATATTCATATAGTAGCAGAAAGTATTCTATGAATAATGTGAACACAGGAATGGAGAATGGAGATTCTGCTAAAAGGGAAGACTGCAATTAGGGATACAGACAATAGGCAAGAGGGGGGTGGAATTTATTGGAGAAAACTCGTAAAAGAACCAAGGTATTGGGAGCAAATAATTAGAGAGGGTTAAGTATATTTATTTATTTAATTTATTTATTTAACATTTGTTTACCAGGAAAGTCTGACTTGGAATGAAGCCAATTTTCAGCAGAGGCCTGGGGAGAAATGCTCCAGACGCATGTCTTTGTACTTGGGAGGAATCTGGAACACCTGGAGAAAACCCACACGATTGCAGGGAGGACATGCAGACTACACAGAAGGCTCCCCAACAGAGAATCAAAGTGGAGAACCTCCTGCTGTGAGGCGACAACGCTACCGCTGCACCACTGTGCTGTCCACCAAAGTAACAGAATGGGAAGAGGCCAAAAATTCAATTGGATTGCAGGCTAGAGACTGCTAGCAATCCTTGATAGGGAAGGCAGAGTACAGGCAAAAAGAAAGAAATTATGGGATCCTAAGTGAAAGACAAGCACTGGTAGAGTTTTAGTGGAATCTAAAACAGAAGCTACTGTTAAAAAAGAAAAAACTAGTAGAGCATATAAAATGTTGCACAATAACTACAAGAATCAATCAGAGGAGGTTAGAAAGGATTAGGAAGAGAGACTGGATAAGAAATTCACAAAGAAACAATGGGGGATATATGCATGGCTCCCACATATGCAACGATATCTAGAACAGGGCTGTCAAACCTTAGGTAATCCGAGGGCCGCATTTAAAAAAAAAAAGCTATAAATACAGTACATATATTGAAATTACCTGGTGAGTCCTACCATTATAGTTAGCTTTAGCAAGCACTTTGACAATTTCATAAGAAGGAGAAGTCATGGTGCATATAAAAATTTTATTGAAACAGTAGACATGATGCAGTAATTTTTAAAGAACACATATCTTGCCATTAAGGGCCAGTTTTCTAGCTGTAGTAAATAAAATATTACACCTGCTGGCATTTAACCCTCATAACTCAGTTGTTAACAGTGTCAGTGTCTGCTTCTGCATGCTAACTCTTCTTGGCAGCCTCTGGCAGTGCAGCCTTAAGTCAATTCTTCACAGGTCTGAACCACTGGAAATTGGTAGATACAAATGCACAAAAAATGAGTCCTTTTTAGAAACAATGTCTGTTCTGGAGTCCTTATACCACTCTGTTTAAAGTTATGACCAAATCCTGTTGTCATTTGCAACCAGCATACCTCTCACCATCTTCATTTTAATGAGAGCACTGTGGTAGTTCAGCTTCATTTACTAAAGTAGCTATGTCAATGTCGATACTTGTAGTTGCAAATCGCAATAAATTTGTAAGAGAATTATCTGCCAATGAGCATCTGTACTTTGATTTAATGAATTTCATAGTTGAGAAAGTGCTTTCACAAAGATATGTGCTCCAGAGCATTGAGCACATCTTGATTCCAAACTTTCTCAATTTTGGGTATCTTTCTATTGATAGTAATTAAAAAAAATCTTCTCCTTTTTCTCTTCTGTTGGTATAAAAAGGGTCTGACAGCAAATCGCACAATTCCAGCTGAAGGTCAGATCTTACATTTTCAATGGTGACAGTCAAGGGCTGACTAAAAATTGAAATATCTTCTTCAGGTTCCTTAAAATCACCAAATCAATTCTCAAAATCCTCAATAATCATATCAATATACTGTACATGAGCTGAAAATGATATATCCTCAAAATTCTTCATTTCTTCAAAGTCTTCTTTGCAATTTGGAAAAAAAGTAAAATATTATTAGTCAATGTTGATTTAAAAAGCTTCAATTAATTTTTAAAGCCATTCAAATTACCATATAAGTTGGCAATATTCTGTTTGCCCTGCAGTTTTAAGTTCAACTCATTCAAATAGTTGGTCATATCTGTTATAAATGCAAGATCTAATAAAAATATGGGATCTTGCATTTGATTTTCAAGTTCTGTTGTGTCAAACTTCACATAGTTTTTTAAGAAATATGGGTATTTCTTTCCGAATGGCAAAAAAGCATTCCAGACATTTTCCAGCACTCAACCAGCGAATATCAGAATGAAGGGGCAAATTCCCATATGCAGCATCTATTTCACTCAAGAAATCGTGAAACTTATGATGACTCCAAGATCTATTGCCTCCTTGTATAATATTAGTTATTTTTACAGCCACTTTCATAGCATTGGCTTGACGTAGAAATTTTCCACAGAGTGCTTCTTGGTGAATTATGCAATGAATTGTTGGGCAGGTAATATTATTTTGTTTCAATAGTTCACAAAAAACGCTTTCAGTCCCCATCATAGCTTTGGCCCCAACTGTTACAATGCAGGAACATTTATCAAATCCTCCATAGTTCATAACAGCCGTTTGAACTGCTTCAAAAATGTCAGTACCTTTAGTAGTCCCATGTAAAGATACAAGACTGAGGAGTTCTTCATTTATAGTAAAGTCCTCTTGAATAGTTGGAACAAAAATTAACAGTTGACTTACATCTGCTTGATCAGTGCTTTCATCCAGACAGAATGAAAAGTACTCACATTTTGCTATTAAATCACATAACTTTTTTGCAATATATTGATCCATGTGTTGTACGCGTCTTGCAACGGCCTGTTGAGATAATGCCACTGTTTCAAACTTCTCAGCTAATTTTGGCTAATTAAATTGTTTTGCCATTTCAATTGCACAATTCTTCACTATCACACCATCAGTAAAAGGGTTTTTTGCTTTTGCTAACTACAATGATACTTTGTGCGAAGCAGCAAGGCTAGAACTTTGTTCAGTGCTAAATTTTGCAAAAAACTGGTTTGCTGCATCAATTTCCTCTCATATTCTGCAATAATGGTGCGTTTTGATTCTCCACTATACATATCAAATGTTTTACTGTGTAATGTACTGTAGTGTCATTTCACATTATACTCTTTAGGCACTGACAAAACTTGCATGCAAACAAGACATTGAATTTTATTCCTGTTGTTTGTAATCAAATAGTCTGATTCCCATCGGCTTTAATACACTCACTTTTCATCTTCAATTTTTCTTTTCTTGTTAGGCATTTTTCTTTGAGGATAAGTAGCAGTAAACACAACCTCAGTATGCTGAATAAGCCAGCAACACTAATTGCACAGAAATGTGACCACAAGATTCACCCTGGAGGCCTGGAACAAAACAGTGTACACAACTTCCTAGCACAAACTTTTCATGCACTGGACATCTTTCTTCAGTCTAATATAATATAGTGAGTATGGAAATAATGCTGTCATAAATTCAACAATGTTCAGATACTAACACTGACAATAATTAATAATAAGTCAAACTCCAAGTGCAAGTACAAAGGGTTCAACCTTAAGAAGCATAATTGACTCTTCTTGCCTTAATGCACAACCCCTTATATAGCAGAGCTAGGTCAGATAAGTTGTTAGGATAGTAACACATAGTAAATACTCCAAACTTTAAACTTTCCTGAAGAGGAAAGTAATAGAACATCAGTAAATGCCAAATCATGGAGCTGTCCTTCTCAACTTTAAGTAAACTTCTTACTTTTTAATTTAGTTTTTTATCTGTCTTCCCTAATGTAACATATGGGAGTAATTATCTACCACCATACTTCTCTCTGCAGCCATTATTATTCCTTTATTGGCAAATATACATTGAACAGTCATTGACTGGCCTCGAAGCTTTTTAATTATCAAGTATCTCAGCAATCCTTCTTCCTGATCCAGTGCATTCTAACACAGCAAAATGTATACATATCAGGCAAGCACTCAAACAAGTTGGTGTATAAAATTCCTGCTTCAATGTCAACTTTATTCTCTGTCTAACAGCCTTTCTAGTCACAAATTGTCCCTATTTGCCCAGTTGTAAGACGTCTGTGCCTGAGTTGGTGAATGCCTTCTCCTTTCTTCATGTGCCCAACAAGCTCAAACACAGCCTCTTTTATCACCATTCTATCACCTCATCACTGAATAACATCATATCTTTGCTGCTCCAGCCAAGGCTTTCCTTCTTGCTGTCCTACTGTGCCACATGTAGTTCACCTTCTCTTCAATGCCAGTGCCTCACTGCCCAGTTTATTCTTTTTCTTTTAAGATTTTCTTAGTTATAGCAGACATCCTTGGAACTTTTTTTTAAGTTTGCATGTGATTCTGGGCTACCCCCCTTCCCAGTGCCATGACTTGGGCATCTAGCCTCACTGGAGGAAAGGTGATGAATTATACTTAATAAAGAATGATAATAATTAGGACTTGTAGACTTCTTTTCCTTCAGAAAATGTATATTAATTCAGATTCTTTTCTATTAATATCTCAAGTTAATATAACTAATATTTAAAAGCATCCCTGATTGTCCCCACTTTTTTTCTGGATTTATCCCTGATTCTGTTTAAATTTGTCCCTGACTGGTTGAGAGGTATGGTAATTACACTACAGCAGCAACAAAAACAGATCTGGTGTAAACTGCATTTAGCGTTCAACTACTTAACTGTGACTTGGCACAGAACTTTGTAAATATGTATTTTTTTTTATATTCAATCACAATTAAAACTAAAAACAAATGGGTACTGCCAAGTAATTGTAAAGGCCACCAGAGCACAGTCATTAGCTTGCAGTTCAGACCTTCTATGGACCAGGTCAAACCCACTCCTGTACAGACACTAACCTTGAACTCATACAAAAATGACTGACATATAAGCATTCCAAAAGCCCTGCAAAGACGCAGCACATCACTAACTTAGGAGAGCAATGCAGGAAAATGCCTAGAGATCTTTTAATGGAAGATGTCTTGCATGGGGAAAATGCAAAAATGACACCAAATATAGCATGAGTTCTCAATATTTTGGTACATCATTTTGGTGCTGCGTTGTTGCCTCACAGTTTAGACGCTGTCCAGTTCAATTCTCAGCTAGTGTCTTCTGCGTAGAGACATGCGTGAATGGGCGTACCTTCGTTGAAGGTTGTGCGTCAGGGTTGGCAACTCAGCATGTAAAAATCAACTGTCAATCATTAGCAGACCGGAGTTCCACTGTGGTGACCCCTAACTGGGAAAAGCCGAAAGACACAACATTGACCTTACAATTATTCACAAAAAATGCATCTTCCACAACTACTCAAGGATAAAGGAAAACAAAGACACACTGAAGGGAACATTATTTAAAGTAATAAATGGAATCTGCTCCTGACACGTCAATAGATATTTGAAAATCCTCTTCATTACCCCTTTGTCACAAGAAAGATTTCTAACACTACCCCAAGACTACGCAAATGTCTTATGTACTTAAAGAAAAAAATAGCAAGATGCAGAGGACAGGAAGAAATGGAAACAGGTGATCCGCTGTGGACACCCCTAACGGGAACAGCCGAAAGAAGATGATGATGACTTAAAAAAAAAAAAAATAATGAGCACACCAGACGCATACCTCTCAACTGTCCCTGATTTTCAGGAACGCCCCTGATTTTGACTCATTTAGCTCTTAATCCCTCCTAATATTGGTGCCCGTCAGAAGAAAAGTGGTGAATTATACTTAATAAATAATGACAATACTTAAGAGTTATAGACTTCTTTTCCTTCAGGAAATGTATATTAATTCACACTGTTATTCTATTAATGTCTTTAGTTAATATTATATAATTATAAGTAATATTTTAAAAGTGTCCCTGAATGTCCCTTATTTTTTTTTTCTGGATTTGTCCATGATTCTATTTTTCCCTGACTGGTTGAGAGCTATGCCACCAGAGCAAATGTTTGCATAGCAACAAGTGTGCACATGGTTTTCTTTTACACTCAACAACAGGCACATTATTACTCAAATAACACTGCCAAATACATTTTGGAGTGGGATTGAATTTGACACATATACAGTGCTTTACAAATTTACATACAAGTTACTGTGATGCTCATTCAATGTGTGAACAAGAATAATTATCTCTAAATCTAACTCAAAAGATTCAAATGCATTCCTTCTCAGTAATCAAAATAATATACACATATTATTCTGAAATTAAATTGTTGTCAGTTGCTGTTGATTTGGTATGTGTAAAGAAAATGAAAGTCCTTGTAAAGTAAAAAAAAATCACCAAAATTTTAATGCAGTTGTAATCTGATTCTCTACAACCCTTCAACCTTGCTAGACAAGCAACAAGCTTACCTTTCTCTTTCTTAACTGCTCATCTGCTGCCTGCTGTACGTTGGAGAAAATAACAGGACAGGTGACAATTTTACCCTCATTCCAACATTAATATTGAGTTTTTTATTGACAGTTACTGTACAGAGCTATGTTCAATTTGCACATCTAATTCACGGTTATTTCAGAAAGTGCCAAATGCACAGCACCAATCAGATTCCTTGCTTACTTGGACAGCTCAAGATAGAGTTTACACACGATCTGATCCGTTTTTATTTAATAATGCACATTTTATAAAGGTCAGGGTTAAATATGAAGGCAAACTGGAAATGAATGACATAGTAAACAGAGAATACTTCACAGAATGTCATGTCAGTAAACCTCATTTACAGTCATCTCCAGTTTGCCTTCAGATTTCACCCTGACCTTCATAAAATGTGAATTAAATAAAAACAGATCAGATCATGTACACACGCTCTATCACGATCAGTCCTCCAAACCGGCAAAGGTAGCAGAAACAAAATTAAGGTATTAATCACTGAAATAATTTAAGTACATTTATTAGGTCAGAAAAAAAGAACAATTTAGATGGTACCATGTTGGAATACCCGGACTGTGGAGAATGAAGACGGGCACTGTGATGTGAGAGATGGTGGACGGGGGGGCAAAAGAGATGTGAAAAAAAATTAGCATGCTCTTTTTAATCATTTTTTTAAACCATTCGCATTCACAGTGAGATAAAATAAATTGTTCAAGTTGGGAACGTCACGCCAATATCCTGTCACATGGTCAAAAGGTAAGTAGCATGCCTAGGACAGCATCAGTGCATAATTTGATATGCAGAAGCTGCAAGTACGTAGCGGTAGCCATTCACTTTTGCTTGAATCCAGCTCCTTTTTACAAGATTAGGGAACATCAAATATTTTGGTTCGCGGTCCACACAGAACTGCACCGTGGGCCACATTTTGGACAGCCTTGATCTAGAAGATTTTGAATCTTTGCTTGGAAGTGTTTACATAGGTATTTTAATAACCCAAGCAGACTACAAAGAATTTTTCCTCAGGTAGACAGCAAATGTTAGAGGTGTGACGGAGAAGAAAGAGGTAACTGGGAACATATTTTCTGGGAGTGTAATGAGTTGGAAGACATTAAAGATTCTCTGCAGACTACTCTGTGAGAAATACTCGGTGAGCAAATTAGTGTTGCTGTTGTTATTGTTTGTCTTTTCAGCTTTTCCTGGTTAGGGGTCGCCACAGCGTAACTCCGGTTCACTAATGATTGGCAGTAGATTTTTATGGTGCCGATTTGCCAGCCCGATGCCCAACCTTCAGTGAAGGCACGCCCATTCACGCATGTCTTTTGAATACCACTCAACCACGGGGAGGACATACAGACTCCACACAGAAGGCATTCCAGCCGAGAATCAAAAAGGAGAACCTCTTGCTGTGAGGCAACAATGCTACCGCTGCACCATCGCAGCTGGTTGAGTGAGCAAATTAGTGTAATGAAGAAAATTAGTTTTTTGAGATATGATACAAAATCCAAATTGCAAGATGTAATAAGGCCTTGAGGTGTCTAATTATGGTGGCTGCCAAAAAGCAATTACTAGAAAATGGAAATCAAAGTCTAAACCAACTGTACTAGAAATAGTGACTATAGTAATAGAGATAAAACAACTGGAGATGGGATATTTAGAAAAGGGTAGGAGGAAATTACATAGAAAAAATGGAATTCTGGGAGCAATACATGCAGGAATGAAGTTTAAAAGATGGCAGGATTTGAATGAGCTATGTAATATTTGACTTACAATGACTGGATAGATTATAAGTATAATGTTTGCAACTACGACTATGTCAGTATGGTTTGTGATGTATAATGTTTAAACTAAATTATGTCAATATGGTTTGCTTTATTTATATAAATGTATGATTGCCTATGTCAAAGTGATAATTTAATAAAGATGTTTCTTGTTTAAAAAAAATGGGGGATTTGGAAGACAGAGCCTGGAGCTCGGATATTCATTTTCCAGATGTAATGACCACAAGAAAACAGAAGTTTTCCATGATAAAAATTTTAAGTCTGATCTAGCCGATGGTTCAAAAGGACTCTAAGTCAAAACATGGAGCACAATTGTTAAACATCTGGGTGGGGTAATGTCCTTCACTTTGAGGCCTAAGCAAAATGGTACTTTTAAGGAAAACCTTGAATAATTTTGATGAAGATAAAGAGGAAGCTTTTTTCCCCTGAATGAAAATGCACTTTAATAGCAGAGAAACTAGCCCATTCATGAAAACCAGATGTTAAAAACTCTGGCTTTACAGAAGGAATTAGACCCCTTCATTGCTCCCATTTTGGCTGTTCTGGAGTTTTTAACATTTGTACCCACAGGTTGAAGACAAATGCAGTAGAACTATTCAGATGGAATGTTATGGTGAGTACATAACTTCTTTATCTGAAGTAGTTTGCTTCATTTGGTCTTCAACCTGTGGGACAGAATCCCCAGCTAATAAACTCCTGGGAGGCCCTCATAGAAGGATATTCTGGAGCAGATATGCCTCTGTCCTTATAGATCTAAAGGATGCATGAAGAAATCCATCTAGTAATAGTGACCTTGGAGATAGGTTTCCCCAAAAAGGGTTTATATAAAGATACAAACAATTGATCAGATTTACAGACATTTTTAGTCCTGTGTAAATAGAATCATAACTGTCTATGAACATCCAACAGGTGGAGTTTATATTCCATCTTGTTAGAAAAATTAGGAAAAAACACAGGCAAATTGATAGTCTGATTGGTATTGACTGATGATGGCACCTTAGGAAGAAAGGATGGATTGGTTTGAAAGGAAACCCTATGTTTGTGAAAAATCATGTAAGGAACTTTGATGGACAAGGCCTGTAATTCTGAAACCCTTTTGGCAGAGGTAATAGCCACCAGAAAAGCTGTTTTCCAAGATAAATATTTCAGATCTGCTGTTGCGGCAGGCTAAAAAGGTGGAGCGACCAAAGCTTGAGGAACCACAGTAAGGTCCCATGGGGGAACAGAATCTTTGACTGGGGGGCATAACAAAAAGGTGCCTTTAATAAAGGCTTTACACAGTCTGAAAGAGGCAGAATTCTCACCCACATGAAAATGAGAGATGGTAGCCAACTGAACCTTGACAGTAGAGGAACTAGCTCCGTGTTGAAAAATATCAGCTAGAAAATCAAGAATGGTGGAAATAGGAGCCGTGACATGGTCTAAACTCCTTTGAAAGGCCCAAAAGGAAAAACGTTTCCACTTGCTGCGATAAACCTTCCGGGTCGAAGACTTATGAGCAGCCACCAAAATAGGTCTAACTGAGGAGGATAATCCAGGAGTCCTAGCAATCATGGGAACTGGAGCAGCGAAGCTGTGAGCTTCAAACTGTCCAGATTCGGATGAGGCACCCCTGAAGGGTGTGAAATTAGATCCTGAATGGGATCCAGGATCCAAGGCAGAGCCAGAAGGTGAGACCAAAGGAAGGGAAACCATACTTGGCGAGGCTAGAACAAGGCAATGAGGATCACTTTGCTCCCCAGTCAACGAGCTTTCTGTAGAAACCTCGGAATAAGAAGTACTGGTGGGTAAGCATACAGAAGACCGGGAGGCCAAGCATGAACTAGACCATCTCTGGAGGACTCCCCCGGCACGGGGTTCAGAGTGAAAAACTCGCTGCACTTCGTGTTGAAGGAGATGCGAAGAGATCACAGTAAGGTTTACCCCACTCGCTTAAGATCTGTTCCGCTACTGAAAGATTTGGAGACCACTCGTAAGGCATCAGAATGGTCCGACTTAGCCTGTCCAAAAGGGTTTTGGACCATCCCGGAATGTGCATTGCAATGAGAAAGCGATAGGTGGAGATCGCCCATTCCCACACTCTCATGGCCTCGTGACAAAGGGGGTAAGATCTGGTCCCTCCCTGTTTGTTGATATACCAGACCACTAGGAAAACACCACGGCTGCACAAACGATATGAATGAAACAAAAAACAAGCAGGCGACAGCCAAAACCTTCAACTGCAAAAGATGATATATAAATCTGCAACGGATGATGTATAAAACAATTTTATTTAATGTTTTTCATTTGCTCAGGAAACAAACTTCTTCAGATACCATTAAAACATTTTTAAAACAAGTTTTAAAGGTTACACTCAAATCATCGACCTATCTCATCTAACCCATCCACAGAAGATAATTTATGGCCACACTCAATGCAACGTCTGAAAATAGGCTTGTCAGCCATACTAACAGTAGAAAGAAAAAAACTGAAGAAAAAGTTGTTTATTTCTTTCTGACACACACACCCACTCACCATACTCATGCACAGAAAACACTGATGGGGGGAGGGGAAGCAAAAAATTCACACAACTATACAAACTAATCTAACTACCCTAAAACACTATAACTCAATGCACCAAGCGAGGGGAGGAGAAAGGGGAACCTATTCTATCACTACCTAACGATTTTTAAAGAAAAGAGATATTGAAAAGTTTTTTTTTACCCACTTGAAAAAACTTGGGAGCTCAAGAGAGCACAATGCATAAGCAAACGAGATCTGGCGAAGAAAGGTAGTTGAGGTGTATTGAGGTGTATTATGGGTAAGGGGAGGGGCTTGGAGCTTGGAGCAGATGCTAGTAAAAGTTGCTGGCTCAGATCTGATATGGATGCGTACCCACAGGTTGAAGACCAAATGAAGTAAATTACTTCAGATCCACAATTTTATGAAAAATGGACCAAAAATATGAGGCAAAAATCTGGACATTCTGTGAAAATCTGTACAGTTGAGAGGTATGCACTTTGTTAGTGTGATTTACTGTTTTCAAAGCTCTGCAGGTCTTAGTGGTAAGTAATCATGGCTATAAAATGATTATTTTGCTAAAATTTTCTTTTCATCAAATATTTTGAAACAGTATATATGTGTTTGCTAGTGATAAGGAACCTTGGCTGAAAAATGTGTGTGTGAATAGATACATATAAAGTGTGCATATGCGTACAGAAGTGTTAAGCACAAGCCTTGTTACTATGCTTTCAGTATACACTTGCTGTATGTTAGATTTTGCAGAGAGAATTTTTTGGTTGCTCCATTAGGCTTACCGTCAATACACTTGCACTTTACAACTAGGTTATCTGGACTGTTACCAGAGTGCATGGTTACGCTAAATGAGTTGTTCCATTATTTTTTTGTGTAACTTTTACTATGGACACAAATGTCCATATATTTTCACCACTGCCTACTAATTATTTGACTGCTTTGTCTAGACTTGTTGACCAAAGGCCTTTTAGCAGTAATTCTAGCCTATATTTGATATATGTCAGGGACACTTTTCATTCACTACAATGTAAACCATCACATTTCAACCCATATTTTATGAAATAAATGTACTACCCATCAATGCTGTACCTTTTGGCAAACAATTTAATGTCTTAAGTAACAGCTCAGCTGTCCATATACTACTGGCAAGAAAAATGTAATATACTACTAATTTTCTGCACAGCACCTCTGAGGGGTCAAAAACTGATTGAGATGGTTACAACAGGCATAAAACGGGTCTACTTCTAATGACCGAAACGCCGATTCGCCGACAGTGAAATCACCGACACGAAACGACCGACAACGCAGTTGACCGACACGCTCGAATCCCGACAGACGGAAGACTGACAAGGGGAATGTGTAAGCGCGACCTGGTAAGTATGCGATAGTGAGGGATTTAGGAGTAGGGAGCGGACAGGTAAGTGTGCAATACTCAGGGATGTAGGGTTAGGGTGTGTGATAGGTGAGTGTGCGGTAGTGTCGGAGCTTGGGGTTCGGGGTGTGTAAGTGAGTTAGGGTTAGGGTGCAGGTAGGGAGAGTGTGCGGTAGTGTCGGAGCTTGGGGTTCGGGGTGTGTAAGTGAGTTAGGGTTAGGGTGCAGGTAGGGAGAGTGTGCGGTAGTGTCGGAGCTTGGGGTTCGGGGTGTGTAAGTGAGTTAGGGTTAGGGTGCAGGTAGGGAGAGTGTGCGGTAGTGTCGGACCTTAGGGTTAGGGTTTGGGTTAGGGCTAGTGGATATGTGTTGTAGTGTACTGTGTTGTTTACGTGTAGTGTGTCGGTGTTATGGTGTTCGGTGTTTCGCGTTGTCGGGTTTGTGTGTTGTCGGTTTTCTGGCGTCGGTGATTTCTGTGTCAGGGAATCGTTGGTTCGGTCTTTAGAAGTAGACCCCATAAAACACAGTTTAAAAAAATTGTACATGTGTTAACATACTGATTTCTGTGTGCGCTTGATATGCTTATAGCAACAGCATTATGGCTCCCTTGACTCCTCTGCCTCATGCGAAGGAAAATGATAAGTGGAGCTAACTGGGTCTTGGGCAATATTCATGTGCCTAATGCTAACAACTGCCTTTTCATATGAATGTGTGTGTGTGTGTGTGTGTGTGTGTGTGTGTGTGTGTGTGTGTGTGTGTGTGTGTGTGTGTTTGTCATACATAATATTGTTGGGGGTACACTAGACCTCAGGGACACCTTTCACTCACTACAGTGGAGTTCTGGCGGTTTGTACACACTCTATCCTAAGATTTTTGACAAAAGCAATTTATGTCCTCACATTTTATGGTGAACTATGCAGTTGCTTGTGGTTCTGAAATTTAATAAAGCTTATACAGTGATTAAAGGTAAAGTGTAGGTTTTATGGTGATTAAAGAGTATCCAAGACTCAAATGATGTCCTCAAATTTTGTTCATCTTAGTTGGAGCTTTGTCTGTTTTTTTTTTTTTTGTTTGTTTTTTTTTGGGGGGGGGGGCTGGGGCTACATTTCTTTTTGGATACCAGGATTTGTACTTCTGATTTTCCACACTGGTCCTTCTGCATTGAAGGTCTTTGAATATGTTGTACTTGTTTTCATATATTACCACCACTTCTGATTATGCAATCTCCTTATTATAATCAAAGATTTTTAGGAAGTCATATTTATTTATTTATTTATTTTTTGCTGATGAGTTGAGGATATAAATGAGTGAGTGATACTGTGGCATGTAAGCTGCAGAAATAATTTGTCTTCACTTTATTGGACACCACAGCAGCCATGCTTTGACGTACTTAGTGTTGTTTTACAATTTTCACCCCTTGCCTGACTTTGAATTCACAGAGTTTGACTGTATAATGTAATGATGTTTTTGTAATTGCTCTGCTTCACACAGTTGGTGAATAGCATTTACTCTGATAAAAGTGTTAAATGGTAGTTGCAGAGGTAATAACAATGTTTTTCTCAGGCTTACTACCCAAGAGGACAGTCATGATATATTTAGAAATCCAGACCTCATGCCATGCTAGTAATGCAGGTATTGAGTGTGTAAAAGAAGTATTAATCAGTAATATCAGGTCATGCTGTGTTTTATCTATCTATATGGATATATCATTTTATATATAGAATGTAAGAACATTTCTTTTATATATAAAATATATATTTTATTGGATTTATGACATATATATATATATATATATATATGTATACACACACACACACACTATATATATATATATATATATATATATATATATATATATATATATATGGGTTCCATTTAGTACATCGAATTTACGTTTCAACAAAACGTAAATTTGAGTGTACACTTCTGCGAAAGTGCATTTTGTTGAAAACGCACTTTCGTGTGAAAATAAAAATAAAAGTTAAAAAAAAAGAAAAGAAGAAATAAAAACATGCAGTTTGCATGTAACCTTAGTTGTACATCAATGTTTAGTGTTGATGTACAACTAAGCAAACTAGTGCTGAGATTGTGGTACAGTGGGGATAAGGGAATATTCCCTTTTCCCCACTGCAGTGCATTCTCGGAGTGAGAATATTAAAGTAGGGGGTGTGCAGCCCCCCGACATGGGGGGTGCAGGGGGGGCTTGCCCCCATGCAAAACTTGTTTTTTTTTTTTTTGTGTTATTTGTTCAGTTAGCCGATCCGGTGACTATACCTCAGCGAAAGTGCAGTTTCGTTGAAGTGCACTTTCGCTGAAGTGGGGAATCTATTTTTCTTGCTTGAGGAAGTGTTAATTTTGATGAAGAAAAGTAGATCCATATATACATATATATATATATATATATATATATATATATATATATACACACACACACACACACACACACACACACACACACACACACACACACACACACACACACACACACACACCAGGAAACTGGTTGCTTTTTGATTATTTATTCATATCCATCTTGGTATTTGTATTTGTACGAGTATATATGATTTGTATCTTTATGATTTGGTTACTTTGGTGGTAGCCTCTGTCTTGGGAGTACACTCTGTCTATAGAAGGGTGTTGCTGTCTGAAGATTGCACTCCCAGTCTACAGAGGGGTGTCACTGTCTGTCAATTGCACTCCCTGCCTTGGGAGGGGAGCCTCTGTCTAGAGAGAGCACTTGCTGTCTACGAAGGGGTACTTTGTGTGGACTTGTTGAGCACATGTCTTTCAGCTATGCCTCCATCCTATATTTGCTGCACTGATGGCTGATATCTAACTAGCTCTGCCTGACAGGCATCTATATTTATTTGACCACTATATGTCTGAAAATACTCATACCATTCATAATTATGCAAATATCTCAGAAAGATTGACATCTACAAAACAAGTTTACAGCAAAATGAAGATCACACCTATCTGAATAAAAGTCCCACTAATTGTTGGGGTCTGTCTAGTATGGTTTCAGAGATATTAATAGTTGTTTGCATAATTATAATACACAAATTTATATATATTGTCCAATACTTGTTCAATATAAAATTCTTGCTATGCCTAACTGACACAATATTATTTTAGTGAAGAGGAGTGAGTGCTGAATAACTTTTATATTTTATTTTATTTATTTTGCAGCTTTTAGAGTTTGCTAGGTTGCAAAACTGTATTCTCAGAATTTTAGCAAAGGCAAAGGCTGTCAAGACAGCAACTCTTCAGGCGTCAGGAGATGTGAAATTCCACCCAAGCTAGGGGTGAAATAGCTAAATGAATATTAGTACAACCAAAACCAAAAATATATATTTTAGGTTGTCCTTTCTTACCATTCATAGTAATCATACTGGGAACGTTAACAAATTCTCCATTGTTAACAGACAGGTTCACCTTTAACCTAGCCATCCTAGGTTGGATAACTTTCTATCAGCCAACACATTTATTGCTAACACAATTTGACATATACTAGAAAAAAATCGCATTCTCTTCAATATCTGAAGTTCTAAGCTGCACTGTCATTTTCTTTTGCAGTTCAGATTTATACGCTGTATAACAGTCTGCCACTGACAGCACAGCTGCTACTCTTTTGCCACTGAACAAGAAACATTCAGCAAGTTTAAAACATTCAATAGCAATTTCACAAAAAATTCCTTTCCAACATAGGTAAGAGCCGTTATATCCTGCCCTGCATAGACCAAAGGTACAAGTATATCCTACACACAGTATCTATCAAATGTAGAGATCACCTTTACTAGAAACTTGCACAACTGGGCCTCTTTTTAAAACTCTCTCACTCATCACAAATCATTTCTCTATAGTCCTGCCACTTGCAGATACTGCTGCATATGATGTCCTGTACTTTTTAGCTGGAAAAACACTTCCAGTGGAATTCTCTACATTCCCTAAATATATTTCTCCTACTGATGATGCTGAATATGTGTGATGGTATTAGTAAATGCCATCAACAAAGTATTAGTTTAAGGTTGTGCGCACTTATGCAACCAGCTTATTGTAGGTTTTTTATTCTTTATATTTTTTCCACTAACAAATATGTTTGTTTTTTAATTGAATTATACAGGTTATAGGTCACATTAAAGGTGGGAAAAGTTTTGAAATGATTTATTGTTGTCTTATTTTTTTAATATCACAAAAACCTGGCATTTTAACAGGCATGTGTAAACTTTTCATATCCACTGTACACAGTTTTTCCCCTCTACTAAATGTTTGCAGGGTCAAACATAATAAAATTTCTCCAATACGGCTTCATATCAACATTTTCTTTTCATCCCTGAACCCTCTGTTTGGAGTCTCCATAACACCTTTTTACCTATAATTTTGTCCACTTCGTTGCTTAAAGTTCCTATTTTTTCCTATCTGAATACTTATACACTGTGAGATAAACTTGTTCCACAAAATTTTACCTTAGATACCTCTTATTCCGTTGTTCCAAACATTTAAAATTACAAAATACTACTACTATTACTACTACTACTAATAATAATAATAACGAAATAGTGGATTGGTTAACCCCAACCCATTCTCTTTTCTGTTACCACATAGCACCCACTTAACTATGTTCAGCTTTGAACCCCATATAACCCAAAATACTCTTATTAACTCTTTACAGGAATATAGTCCACCCCTACAATTGCTTAGATTCCCTAATATATACAAATAAACCACACATACCTTTATAAATGACAAATTAAAAGCATTCCTCATCACAATATTGCTTTCAACTTCCTCTAAAATGTCGTCCCAATGCATCATTCTCACTTCCTAAAGCCCAAACCTCACACCCCACAGACATATCTCCTGATTAGTGAAAAATACCCCCTCATTTTGTCACAGGCCCCAAACCCTTGCTTTTCTATTTACTTAACTTAAATCCAACCTTCCTTAACATACCTTTCAGTATCAAAATACTTTTCTTTATTCATCCTTTCTACTTTGTGAAAATTAACAAAATATGCTGTAAACTAGGGTACCTTTACTCCCTGCACTTGTTTCACTTACTTTCTTACTGCTCTCAGTATTACAGAATTCATTACTTAGGTAAACAGTACTCCACACACAGGACACTGTTCTGTGCTTTCAGTTTTTTTCCAATCTATGAATTTACTATCACCCTATTCCATATATGTTCATATACTTAATTAAAATGTTTATTACTTCATCACTCAAACTTGTATTTTCACTGTCAAATATTTTCTGGCATACAGGTAAAAAGCCAAGACTATGGTCCAGCCAGCTCAGGTTTGTTTAGCTCTGGAGAGTAGGGACAAAGATGGAAGTGGCCTTCAGCTGTAATCAATGAGCATGGGGGAAGGGGAAAGGCAGTGGGTAGGTCATAAAACAAAACTCTCACAGACGTAAACACAGATTGAGCTGTGCCCCCAGGACACCCTCAAGATCCATGACCCACTCCAGCAAAAATAGAGCAAGTCTGGGTGGGGGGATGGAGAGAAGCTGGTAGACCTGTCATGGATGCTGGGGACTGATGCCTGGGTCAGTAAAAATGAGGTCAGACAAGAAAAAAAAATGTTTTCTGCACATCACACACTACTTCCTTCACACCCCCCCCCCCTTCTCCCACAATGGAATCCTCTCTGCTTCCTTTATCAACAACATATCTTCAGTTTATTTTTTCCTTATGATCCATATTTCTTAATGTTGTAGCTCTCCAGATGTCCTTCCATATCATTGTCGCAGTAGTCCTTATATAAGGGATGTCCTGCCAAGGATAGCCCAACATCCCACCAGTATACCAAAACCTTTAGTATTTAAAGATGCCATATATCACACGTATGCTCCACAAGCAAGGCGTAGAGCATAAAGGTGATGACAGATGCACACACTTCAGAACTTCTTTGCCACCAGTTTAAATGTCATCATTGAATGTTGGTCTAAATGTCTTTCTTCTGTGCTGCTTACTGAGCTGTTTTTCAGGTAAGTGCCCTGTTGGGGCTCTTTCTTACCTTTCTCTTTTAGTTTTAATGTTGTTGGTTTCATTTCATCCAGAAAGGGAAAATGTCAGTGTGGGAGTCAGATTCCCCATAAAAAAATATTACAAATGTCTCTCCTCTCTGGATGCTTCCCACGACCATCCACAGTGTCCTGTCTGCCACAAGTTTGTCCCCAAGACCCTACATAGTCACCTCTCCTCCTTGTCAATTTACATTGAAAACCAATATCTTATGTTGTTGGGACAGGATATTATGGCAGAATCTTCCCATCCCGAGGGTCAGCCATCAGCAAAGAAAAAAGCCCCAAAAAGCTCAGTTCTGATACGGCTGCTGTCCAGCCTCTCTCAGATGTATCTTTCAAAGCTAGTGAAAGCTTGGAGGATTGTCCAGTGGCTGCTTCAGATTATTCTTTTGCTATGCTGTCTGAGGCCAGCATGGATCCAACTTTCTGTACCTCTTTGGTGGCTTTCCAAATGTCTGCTCCAGATGTTGAGGGGGAATCTCAGCTGATTATATATGAGAGACTGAGGGAGATTCCACAGGTCATAGTAAGAGTAGAAAGGATCTTCTCCCTCACTAAGTGTCGACAAGTGTCTGACCCTCCCAGGGTTTTTTGTGTGGAAGTCCTGAAAAAAAGCATATTTCTCCTACAGTTAAGGACCCCCATGTGAATGGCAGGATTTTATTAAGGGGGTGTTTAATGCTTTAATGGCTTTAAAGCCTCCTCAAGGGGCCTTTCTGCCTGCTCCTCCCTGGTCTTCCACTCCTCTTAAAAAACCTAAGGAGCTGGATTACTCAGAGGATTAGGATTTAGGGAAATAGTCGTTATGCTACTCTTCTCATATCCTTTGCCTGTTGGACTATAGTTCAGAGGAAGAGGATTCTATTAGTCCACATTCCCCTATAGAGGAATTCTCATTGGGTACACTATTTCCCATATGATGGAATTCTTTAAGTGGGATTGTTCTCAGGTTTCTGATATCCAGAAGAGGTATTATCAGCTCCTCCAGATGGAGTCTCCTAAGCCTTCACCTGTTTCTCCAGTTTTGGCTGCCCTCTTAGATACCTTTTCAGCAGCTTCTGTAGCCCCTGATTCTCAGTCCCTAGCACCTAAGAAACCTGACAGATTTTACAAGGTGCCTGATGATTGTAAATTTCTCTATAAATGTCCTTACACTGATACTCTGTTGTGTCAGTCTCCTCTGACAAACCATCTAAGCTGTTGTTCACTGATAAACTGCTTTCTTCAGATAAGGATAGTAGGGCCATGAAGAGACTGAGCAAAAGAACTATACTTCTGCCACCCTATCTTTTGGGGCTATTTAATTATCAGACTTATATGAACAGGTATGTTTTAGCCCTCCTCTCTCAAGTTTCTAAGATGATTTCTGATCTTTCTAATTCTGAGGGGAAGACTTTGGTCCTTTCCTTGTTGAGTTCTGCCTCTCAGGTTGCCCACAATGCAAATGAGTGCAGTTATGATGCAGATTATGCTTCTTCCAGGGCTGATGCATGTGGTTCTCTTATGCGGCATTACTCTTGGCTTCATCTTCAGGCTTTGCCTGATGACATAAAGGCCAAATTATTGGATGCTCTTTAAGATAACAAAAGTCTTTTTGGTACTGCTGCTGCTGAACTTTTTAAATCTCTCCAGGATAAGTTCAAAGCTTTGCAGGAATTGAAACATATTTTTGTTTCTTCTTTTCCAAAATTTCAGAGGAAATACCCTTCAAAATCTGCTTTTGTTCGCAGACAGTCTCACCCTCTGCCTATGGTAAAAAGGGTTCTAGACATGTAGCTCCTGCTAAATCTACAAAAACCCATATTTCCCAGAAACCTCCTTTTCAGGACAGGCCTGGTTCTATCTGAAAATTTGCTTCCATTTTCCCCTCGGTTAGGTTCTCTTGTCCCTTTGTCTTTCCCAGCCCCTTCTAAATCAGTTAAGGATCACAACAGACTCTAGTTTCTGTCCATTATCTGCCAGAGGTATTTCATGGTTTGGAAATGTATTCCTTCCTTTCTGGGCATCCCTCAACCTCCTTGAGAACATCTCCCTCTCTTCTCATGGGTGTTTCATTCTCTCTTGACCCAAGGCAACATTTAATCTATGCTCTCTGCTCAAGAAGGAAGGAATTTTTATTCCAGAATATTTCTGGTTCCCAGGAAAGATGACACCTGGAGACCAGTTCTGAACCTTTCTCAGCTCAACACTTTTCTCAATGCCCCCTCCTTTTGGATGCTGTATCTTCAAAATGTATTTCTTCTTCTTCTTCCCCAGGCCATTCTGATCTCTCTGGATCTCAAGGATGTCTACATTCATGTCCCATCCATCCCCTTTTCAGGACATTTTTGCATTTCTCTGTTTCTTCCTTGCACTTTCAGTTTTCTGCTTTGCCCTTTGGTATCTTTACCACCCCAAGGGTATTCATGAAATGCCTCTCTCCTGTCACTGCTTTCTCTGGTATGAGACGGGTTCATATTTTTCCTTATCTGCATGATGTTTTCATTCAAGCTTCATCCCCCAAGGCTCTACTTCAGGATCTCCATTTTACTATTTTCTTTCTGCAGAGTCTAGGGTTCACCAAAAACTTTCAAAAATCAGTCTTCTTCTCAGGATCATGTTTTTTTAGTTGTAAGATCCAAACCATCCCCATGGTGGCATCTCTACCTGCCTCCATGGTCCTGTCTCTGATTGTTTTTTTCCACTCTCTTCTTCCTCTGTATTCAGTTACTGTCGGATACTGTCCCAGGGCCCTTGGGTTTATTGCCTCTGCCATTCCCATGCTGCCTCTGGTCAGGTTACATATGAGAAAACTTTAGTGGCACCTCAAGTCAGTGTGGCTTCAACATTGTCACCCCCTGGACTTCTTAGTTCCCTTTCTTTCTTGTCTCAAGCTGAAACCTCAGTGGTGGATTAATCAACTTTCTTTTAAGCCGAGGCTTCCTTTCCAGTCTCCAGTCCTGACTCAAGAGCTTTTTACAAACACCTCAGACAGTGGGTTGGGAACTTCCTTTGGATCTCTCCAGGTTTAGGGCTTCTGGCCTTTTCATCAGAGGATGGACCACATCAACATCAAGGAGATGAGGACTCTGTTTTTAGCTTTTCAGGCTTTTCATAACCTCTTTCAAGCAGGGCCCCTCAAAGTTTTCACAGACAATACCACAGAGATGTGCTATGTCAACACACAAGGGGGTTCAAGGCCCTAACTCCTTTGCAAGATAGTTATTCAGGTCAGGGATCTAGCTGTCCAGTATCAAGTACCTCTTCAGGCTGTCCACAATCAGAGCACAATCTAGTGGCAGATTCTTTAAGCAGGTTCAGCACACAAGCTCACAAATGGGTGCTTCACAGAGATATGTTCCTGGAGATTGTCCATCAGTGGGGAACTCCTCAAGTAGATCTTTTTGCCTACTCTCTGAACAGACAACTTCATCTGTTTTTCCCCACAGTCCCAAATCCTCTGGTTTGGAAAGTGGATGGCCTGTCTTTTCCTTGAAAGGGGATGTTTCTGTATGCCTTCCTTTCCCTACCCTCCCCTTCTCCCTGCTTCCGAGAGTCTTGCAAAAGATCAGGCAATACTCCCAAAACCTTGTTAGTGACTCCCTTTTGCCCAGATAGCATTGGTTCCCCCTTCTTCTTCACTTGAACAGGGGCAATCATCACAGGTTTCCTGACCGGGTGGACCTTCTCCCACTAGACAAGGGGCATCTTATCCATCCCTACTTGTCCACTCTTCAGCTGACACTGTGAGTGATAGGGTTTGTTCCTATTTAGGTACCTTTTTCTGAGGCTGAGCTTTGGGCCCTGCAGGAGGCTAGGAAGCCCACTACCAGAAAATCATATTTGTCCAAATGGAAGAGATTTTCTGTCTGGTGCCTCTCTCGTCATCAGGCTCTTCCATCTACAGTGCTTCCTCTAGTCATTTCTTATTTGTGCAATCTGTTCCATGATGGGTTGGCATATTCTTCAGTTAAAGCTCAGCTATCAGCAATTTTGGCTTGTCTGCCTTTGTCTCCTCCTCTGGCCTCTAGACTTGAGGACAAATAGTTTCTCAAAAGCATCCCTCATATCAGGCCTCCAAGAAAGCCTATTCTGCCTTCCTGAGACCTCAGAACTGCTCTTGAAAAAATTATCAGTCTCCTTTTGAGCCGGCTGCTTCAGCTTCATTACAATATTGTACTTGGAGGACTGCTCTTTTGGCTCTTACTTCAGTTAAGAAGGTTTCTGAACTTCAGGCTTTCATGGCTGCCCCTCCTTTCTTAGTTTTCCATAGGCACAGGGTCTCTCTTTGTATTAATCCTTCTTTTATGCCCAGGGTGGTCAATGATTGTCCATTAATTGGTCCATTCATTTGCCTTCCTTTTTTCCTTCTTCACAGTCTGTCAGCGAGAAGGTTCTTTACACTTTAGACTTGCACAGATAGCTCAGCTATTATTTGGATACAAAAGGAAGTTATGTACTCACCATAATGTTCCATGTGTGTTGTCCATCTCACCTTCATTCTTCACTGGTTGGATATGGAACCGATCCTCCTCTAGTGCCTAATACAAAAGCTTGAGGTCTTCCATTAGCTCCTGGCTGTACCACTATCTCATCATGCCCTAAGAATGCTTCCCAGATCTTGTTTGCTGATATAACCATAGGGAACAATAAAACTAATCTAACTTATAGAGCAATGAAGAAAGTTGGAGAACATTTCTTTCCAATTGTGACCGCTCTGTCCTCCAGGAGACAAAGGCTGGGGGAAGGAGGGTGGGATGTAAGAATGAAGGTGAGGTGGACAACACACATGGAATGTTATGGTGAGTACATAACTTCTTTATGTGATGTTGTCCTAGCTCGCCTTTATTCTTCACTGTTTGGGACAGCTTCCCTAGCACCATGTTTCTTGGGTGGCTCACGGGAGAATATTCCTCAGAACAGTGGACCCAAAGGAGGCCCTATTCCTGGAGGCCAAATCCAGTTTGTAATGAGTGATAAAGGTATGCAGCCTTGCCCATGTAGCTGCAGCACAAATAGTGTCAACTGGTGGTCTAGCTCGAAAGGCCGAAGAGGTTGCTATGGCTCTTGTAAAATGACCTTTGACTTTAAAGGCAAGATCGTTGTTGTAAGATTTGTATGTAAAGGTAATACAATCTGAAAGCCATTTTGAAAGTGTGACTTTAGATACATGAGTAGCTTTCTTAGAGCCTGAGAATGAAACAAATAATTGGTCAGATTTTCTAAAGTCCTTTGTCCTATGCAAGTAGAAGTGTAATTGCCTATGCACATCTAGTTGGTGTAGCATATATTCTGCCTTGTTGCCATAGGTGGGGAAAAAGACTGGTAGTTCTATGGATTGATTCAAATTAGACTCTGAGCATACTTTTAGTAGGAAATATGGGTTTGTTCAAAGGGATACTCTGTCTTTATGGAAAAGCATTTAGGGGACTTTATTGATAATGCTTGCAACTCTGAAAATCTTCTACCAGAAATGTTGGCAATCAAGAAAATTGTTTTCCATGTCAAAAGCTTTAGATCACAGGATGATGAAGGTTCAAAGGGGGGTGGGGGGAATGAAATGTGATAAAACATGGTTTAGGTCCCATGGCGCTGGAAGAATCTTAACGGGTGGTCTTAATAAAATAGTGCTCTTCAGAAAAGCTTTGCATAGTCTGCAAGACATCAGATTTGGGCCTGATTCACTTATGTGAAAATTAGACAGGGCTGCTAACTGAACTCTATTAGTGGCTGCAGCTGCACCTTCATTAAATAGCTTTGCCAAAAATTCAAGAATGGATGCTACAGGTGCAAAAAAAGGATCAATGTGGTTATTTAATGCCCAGGAAGAAAATCTCTTCCATTTGCTCATATATAATTTCCTAGTTGAAGCCTTACGGGACGAGATCAAGATATGTTTCATAGATGAAGAAAGATTAGGGAGCCTGGCTATATTTGGAATCAGAGCAGCCAAGCTGTCAATTTGAGGGTTTGAAGAGGGGGCTGGAGCATCTCCGATGCATGAGTCAGAAGGTCTGGAACTGGGTCCAGAACCCACAGCTTCTCCTGGAGATTAGGCCAAAGGAAGGGGAACCAGATTTGACGAGTCCATTATGGAGCGATGAGTATTAAGTTCCTTCCAAATGAGCTTGCTTTCTGAAGAACTTTGGGTATCAACGGAAAGGGAGGGAAGGTGTATAGGAGATCCGAGGGACAATCGTGTACAAGGGCATCCCTTGGTGACTCCCCCAGAGGGGTGATTAGAGCCACAAAGCTGCTGAATTTGGCATTTATGGATGAGGCAAAAAGGTCACAGCAAGGCTGGCCCCATTTGCAGAAAATCATCTCCATTACTTCCTGTTTTAGGGACTACTCATTAGGCATCAGAATCGCTCTGCTGAGTTTGTCTGATATCACGGTGGATTTCCCCGGGATGTGTGCTGCTATCAGAAAGCATTGGGAGGAGGTCGCCCACTGACATACTCTCAGAACCTCCCGAAATAAGGGGTAGAACCTGGTTCCTCCTTGTTTGTTGATGTACCAAACAACTGACATGTTGTCTGTCTGTATTGCAACACTAAAAGCACCACTCTCATATCTAGGACATTGATGTGCAAATGGGCCTTGTGATCCTGCCACGTGCCTTGGACCTTCCCAGATAATGCTCCCCCACCCTATCTGGGAAGCGTCCGTGGTTACTGTGGCTAATGGATGTGGAAGAACAAAGGTTCAACCTGATGTCACTTGAGTGGAGTGAAGCCACCAGCGAAGGTTTTTCTTGCAAGATTCCATTATAGAAATTTGGTGGGACATGGGAAGTTCTTGTAAGGACCACTGAGTGAACAGTAGCCACTGTAGAATCCTCATGTTCAGGTGTGCTAATGGAACTAATTTTATTGCTGCTGCCATGGTCCCTAAGACTCTGAGTACTGTTCTTGCCTGTACTTTTCTCCTGGAAAGAAGTTTAAGACCTGATGTCTTGTCTTGGACTCTTTCTGGGGGAAGTTTTGCCATCATTTGTGTTGTGTCTAGATCTGCTCCTATAAAAACAATACACTGATATGGCAAAAAGGCAGATTTTTCATAATTTATCGTGATTCCTAGATGAGAGCAGAGATGTAATGTGGTGTCTCTTGCTTTTTCTAGTGGGTGCTTGGTGGTGGAGGGTAGGAGTCAGCTGTCTAGATATGGAGGGTAGGAGTCAGCTGTCTAGATATGGAAACAATCAGAATCCTAGACGTCTCAAGTGAGCCATGACCACTGCCTACACTTGGTGAACACTCTGGGGGCTGTAGTGAGACCAAATGGCAAGGCCCAAAACAGGTAGTGACAGGCTCCCAGCCAAAAGCGCAGATGACTCCTGGACGGCTTGCCCATTTTTATGAGGTAGTACGCATCCCAGAGGTCTATAGAGCACATCCAATCGTCTTTTCCCAGAAAAGGGAATACTGACTGCAGTATTACCATCTGGAACTTTGTTTTTCTTAATGATTTGTTTAATCTGCTGAGATCCAGTATGGGCCTCCAGTCCCCTGTTCTTTTTGGTACTAAAAAGAACCTTGAGTGAGTTCTGGATCCTATTTGGTCTGTGGGGACTGTTTGGATGGCTCTTTTGTCTAGCAACCTTTGAATTTCTAGAGTTGCCTGTTCCCTTTGACTGGGTGGAACGTCTGGGATATTCTTTAAGTTTTGGATGGGGAAGGAAAAGGGTATAGAGTAGCCTCTGGATACAATACGTTGTACCCATTTGTCTTTTGTTATCTCTAGCCAAGCTTCTGGGTACAAAGATAAGCGACACCCAACTGACTCCAGAGAGGGACAGTTGGGCCACCATTCAGGAGTGCTGAAAGGGCTTACCACGGAATGATTCCTTGTTGCCCTGATTTTGCGGACTCCCTATGCTGCATGGACAGTGTCTTCCATTACTGCTTCCCCCTGTGCCCCAGGGGGAAGAATCACCACATGTGTCTTGAAAAGCTCTCCGGGATTTTCAAAACCCCATTTTTCCTCCATTTTGACCTTTTGGGTAAGGTCTAATAAGTAGGGAAAATGGACTCCTATGGTAGAAAGAGTCTTTCCTTCTTGCTCACACCTGGTTAGTGTGTCCTTGACTCTTAGCCCAAACAAGGATGAGACATCGAAGTGGGTGTTAGGAAGGAAGATTTAAAGGGTTCCACAAAGTCACACAAGAGCATCCAGGAATGTCACCTTAGGGAAATGCCTGAACCTGCTGCTCTACTCACTCCATCTGCTGCATAAGAGATGATCCTCATGGACATGTTAACCACAAAGTTTAAGGTGGAGAGCTGAGACTGAACCTTGTAGAGTATCTCCTAGCTCCTTTAGGAGATCTCTTTGTAGCCTAGTAAAGTGCTTTTGATGATTCAGCGATCTGAGTGCAAAAGTTGTTGAACAACACGTGCGCTTTCCATATCTGTCCATTGTACGAGACTCCTTGTTCGGCAGATGGACAGATGAGAATGTCTCTGAAAGTTCTTTTTTGTGGCTGTTGCCACCACCATAGCATCTACTGGAACACGCTTGGTAGGGAAATCTTTGTCTGATGATGCAGTAATAAACTTGTTTGGCCTCCAAGGGACAGGTTCCACTGCATCTGGAGACTCTCACACCTTTCAACTAACTAATTTCATGAGCTTGTCAAAAGGCAGAGACACCCAAGTGGATGAATGGTGAGACCCAAAGGCTTTCAGGTATATAGACTCCTCCTGAGAAGGATTGATGGACTTCCAGCCACCTCTCAGTTTAAGAATTTCCAGGATGTCTGCAAAGAAGACATCCTCAGAGGGTGACCGTGGGGACCCTTTTGACTCATTAAGGTCTGTATCAGAAGTGACTGACTCCTCTGGGAAGTCTAAATGCTTCTTCCTGCAAAGTCTCTTAATGAGGGACCTCTTCAGAAGGGTGTTCTGGAGAGGGTTTGGAAAAGCGAGGTTCACCCAATGGGGCATCCTGGGGCCTAGGGTTTTCATGTGTCTGTGGATGGTGTGGTGCTGAGACAGACACCAGTGCTTTAGGGGGGGAAGAATGTCAGGACCTGAGAGTGGACTGTCTGTGGAGACAGCACTCTCCTCATCACCTCGAAAGTCCCCCCATCCCTGATCCGAGGAAACTCCTTGCTCCGAAGAACCAGAAGGCATCCCCAGAACCAAGAGGGTTGGCTCAGAGGCCGATGTAGGAGCTGAGCTCACCTGCACCAAAGCCCCGAGAGGCAAGTTCGGATTTGACAACCATCCTATCCTACTCTTCTCTCCAGACAGGACCAGAGAGAGTCAGCTCCTAGACTTCTCAAGTACAGACGGAATGGATGATGTCGGAGCAGACATCAGGCCCGAAGATCCCAGGATAGGTCTTGCACCAACAGTTCCAGAAATTCCAGCTCCAATGTCCCAGGTAGGCTCAGAGAAGGAATCGATGTCAAAGAGTAAGTCTTGGTTGGTTCCAAATCCCTCTTGGCTGCAGCCTAAAGTAGTTTGGCCAGTGCCGGTGTCCTTAAAAGTCTCTGTACCACCCAATCCACGTCATCATCTGAAAGACTCCTGGAGGACCGACAGGAGGGAGGAGGTGAGCTGACTGGTTGCAGTAGAAGAGATCTTAAAGTAGGAGAAACTGGCTCCAATTCCGGGGACCAACTCCATAATTCAAACTACATCGGCAGACAAAGATGGAGCCAATGAAGGAGATTTTCCGAGCACAGCAGTCTTCGGATCCGGAGATACTACTTTGGTCATTTTTTTTTTAGCTGACTCTAACTGACCAGAAGAAGGAGATGACCTCTTTCCAGACTTGTCGGACCTTGAGGAAGGAGACTTGGCCAATTCTGAAGTGCCCTGACCTTCTTCAAGTGCTTCAGTGAAGGGGGGCTTCAGTAAACTTCTCACTATGTTTGTTTTTTCTCTCAAGCAGCACTCTTGAACTGAAGGAGTGAGAAATGGCACAGAATTCTTGTAGATGCACTGCTCCAATGCAGTATACGTAAATGGTGTGACCATCAGTTATAGACATCTTCTGGCTACACTTCACACACTTCTTGAACCTAGAGGGTTTGTTTTCTTTGCATTCTTTAGACATATCCAGTACACAACAGTCAATCACAAATATAACCAGAATGACCACAAACAACTTAACAGTATAGCTAAGAAAAGACCAATACTATCACTATAATATATATATATATATATATATATATATATATATATTATTTTTTTTTAAACAGCAGGAAGAAACAACCTTAAAAATTACAGCAGAAAAAGGGAAGGGGTGGCAGTTCTCTAACTTAAACGAAGCTGCCTAGTGATAAGGGAAAGGGAAGAAACAAAGGTAGCCCTCTAATTCAAATGGGCAACGGCAGCCCTCTAACTCAAATGAGCTGATGCTTTAAATTAGAACAGGAAATGATATGAGACAATAATTCACCTAATAAGACTCTCAAATCTTAAATGAGCTTGTATGTTAATAAAATATATGAAAAGGAAGCCCTCTAACTAAAATGGGCTTGAAAGAGAGAATTTAAGCTGGGATAGAGAAGGGAACAAAGGCCATCGGTAAAACGACGTCCAGAAGCACAAAGAACAACAATGAACACTCTGAGCTAACTAATATGTAATAAAACTCTAATTACTAAGTTTTTTAAAACAAGCAAAGGACAAAATATTCTACTAATGAATAAAGAAGTTTCCCACTTAGCCAGAGCCAATATGGAAGCACCCGATCTGTTTAGCGGCAAGCAAGATCTGGGGAGCGTTCCTAGGGCATGAAGACCTCGAGCTTTTATATTAGGCCGAGTCAGAACCGAGGATCTGTTCCATACCCAACCAGTGAAGAACGAAGGTGAGATAGGACAACATCACATGTAAAGTTCTTTGCAAATCTGAGCAGACTTTTGTCTCTTATCATCCCAGGTCTTTGTGCTTAGCTGCTTCTAAGTAGACCATCTCTTCCTACAGTTCTAAAGCCATTTCTTTTTGTTATTTTTTTCATGGCAAATATCTTTCTTCTTCAGTAAAGGCTCACTCTACCAGATCTGTTGCTTCATCTGGTGCTTTTTTTTTCAAAAGGATGGATTCCACTGCAGTCCTTGAGGCTGCTACTTGGTCTTCTGTCCACACCTTCACTAAGCATTTATTTATTTGCATTTGATTACCGGGCAAGTCAAACTTAGTAGAAGCCCATTTTCAGTGGAGGCCCATGGAGAAAAGCTGCAAGCATTATAAGTTGGATGTTATTTTCAGGACTAGAGCTGTCTGTACCAGAGCTTTTCTGCATGGGTTTCTTGAGGGCTTCTCAATCCCATCCTCCTGCCAGGTTTCCTCTTGATTTTTTGTACTCTCGCTTACATAAGGAATACTGCAACAGTGATATGGAAGGACATGGTACAGTTTTGTAAAATCTTACCATAACAGTAGGTATCATTCACTTCACTGTTGCAGTATTTGCTCCCTCCTTCTTGCTCCCTATGCTCTGGTTAAACCTGTCCTCCTTGCCCTCCTGGCCATGGTTTCTTCTCTCTTTTCTCCTTCTGGATGCACATGTTTCTCTTGGTCCCCAGGGACATTTTGTTCCTCCTGAAGCTTTTCAGTTCTGAAGTGTGTGCGTCCATAAATCACCTTTATGCTCTATGACTTGAGCAGGGAAATTTGTGTGATGCATGGCACTTGTAAATACTAAAAGCTTTGGTATACTGTTTGGAAATCCCTTATGTAAGGAATACTGTAACAATGAAAAGAAGCACATCTATTGTTTTGGTAAGATTTAGAAAACTGTACTTTATCTTTTCTTTCTCCCCCTTTCCTTTTAAAAATAAATTTTATAACACCATCACATATGTCTTCACTTTACACCCCACTCACTTACCCATTCATTTAATACATTCACAAACAAAAGCTTTTCCTCTTTTTCTAATTTGTTTTATAACTAATCATATCCTAAACCATCCTGGCATGGAAAGGTATTTCTTTAAATAAATTTAATACCTTATCTAACTCTTTAATTATCTCCTTCTCCAGTTCTTTATTTCCTCATCTATTACTACCACATATCATCTACTTTTAAAATACCTTCCTGACTCTCATGTATTTCTCCCTTTTCATTTATCCACTCTTCCTTCCTCATATTTTACACTTTTGCTAAACAAAGGTGTCAGCTCTTCCTTTTTTTTCTCTCTAACCACCCACTTCTGCTCCTATGTATTCCTTATTCCGCTCATATATCTGTTTCATTATGCATCCTTTCTCCTGACCCCCCACAATATTTATGCTGTTTATTTGCCTACAGTTATTTTTCATTAATCCCCTTACTTCCCTTTGTCATTGTAATAAAAAAGTCTACATTTCTCCTTGAAAATATCTAACATTCTGACCAGTTTCTTCAAAATGGTGTCATACTCTCACGATCTTCCCACAAACCACTTATTCTACTTATTTTTTATTTTATTATATCTATCTATTATATTCCCTGTCAATTTCTTAATCCCACTGCATTCTTTAACACGTTTTCCTCTTCCCCAATTCTGTCCTACGCCATTAAATGATCAGAAAAGACCACTTTCCACTTTATTTTTTTTTCTGTCACCCTTCTGATAATAATCATTTTCTGCTCTACCTCCCCTTCTCAAAGTGAAGTACCTTTCTTTGCCTAACCTTAACTGCCCGAATCTCATCATCTCCCTACACAATATTACAGCCTGAGCTATTTTTCCAACTCTTTCCCGATGTTACAGTTAAAAATCTCGTACTATTAATACATAAATGTTTACTTCATGTTGTTTTTAATTCCTTTTAACAGTTCTGCCATTTTTCCTATCATCATATTAGCATCCGCAACTGTAAGCACCCCTCCACTTCATCTCATATCTTATCTTGGAACTACCCTGCCTGGAATAACTTTCATTATATATATCAGTTTAAGACTTCCTTCTTTCAACACGATTAAAACTGCTGAGCAGATATCATTACCTGTACTCCCCCCGCAAATAAGACCTTAATTTGGCCTTGTAGTGTCTGTGATATCAAACACATATCCATCAGTATTTACTTCATTACACAATTTAGACTCCAATATTTTCCTAACTTTGCTTTTTATGTTGTTAACATTCACTGTTACAATGGAAAAATGATCCTATACACTTCTTTGCAGCTTTCTTAATCTTCTTAATTCAATTTTTTGCTAGGTCTAGTTCCCATCACATTCACCCTTTCTTCCATCCATACCATCTCCTCCTTCCTCTACATCTTATTGTAATGCTTCACAAACATGCCACTTCTACACATAGTATTTATGATCCCCTTCTTTCTCCCCCACTTCAGGTTCGTCACCCACTCCTACTTACTTAGTCCTTTTTATCTACATTATCAAAATGAACAATTTTATTTTTGTTTATCTTTCTTATTATTCAGTTGTCTCCTTCACTGTTTTTACTCTGAAACTCAGCAATTCTGCTAATTTCATTTTAATTTCTTCCTGCTCTAATAATATTGCAGAGTCAAACCAAACATGTCCTGTTTCATTACATTTTCTACATTTAGTCCCAGTTTTTAACAGAATAATCTCTTTCACCGCATTATTATTCTCTCTGTACACTTTTGATCTACATCATTATCTTCCCCAAAACAAAAACACATTTTGGCTGCCTCCAAAATTTCACATTTCCCCTTTTTCTAACAATATTAATTACACTATTTGTATGAGAATATCTCCTCCTTTCACAGTTGAAACCAATAACTCCCATATCCCATTTCAAACATGTCATCATCATTTTTTTATTATTTCATATAGGCATGACAGCACTGTTCAAAGTCCATTTTTTTTGTATCACCAGTTCTAAACTGCACAGTAAGTTTTTTTTTTTTGTATTAAAGTTCTTTGATGAAAAAAAGTTTTTCCAGGCTTACAAAAACATTAGTGTCACACAGCCTTGCAATTTTCTCTGCTAATGCAAATTTTTCAAATGTTATTTCAAGCAAGGCTTCATTTCCTAAATGTATAATGTCTTTACAAGTGTAGCCAAAAGGCACAACAGTGTCCCAAACATACCTGTCTACAGAAGTCCCTTTCCGTTGCAACATTCCTACAATCTGTTTCTTCCTTTCTCTTGTTGTATGCACTGTTAATTGATTAACTGGCCGCCCAGCACTCACAGCCTGAACATATGAATTTCTCTGCTCAGTACTCTTTTTTGCCACTCCCCTACGGCCTCAAAAACACTAAATCAGTATTATCAACTATGTTTTACTGAAGTCATTTTAATAGTTTCTCAATTACTGTAACAGCCTGCTGCACTTTCTGAATTACCAGTATCACCAAAAGTAGTCTTAGCTTTTACATCAGAAGATTCCTGCACACATTTGTCTACAATATCACATAAAAAAACACTGATTCATCATCTGGTTTATTTGCCTTGAACATTTGCAACACTTTTTCAGTTTGCAGACCTCCTTCCTCTATCACCTTTAATTTTGTACCCTGCTACATCTGCCATTTCTCCAGCAGCATTTCCTCCTCCCTCTTTCCTGTGACTATAGCCTTCTGCCACCTAGAGTAAGAGAGTTGGGGGAAGTTCCCAAGCGAATGGGCCAAATTTCCCCTGCTATCTATCCTACCACGGGTCTCCACTGAAAAGAGTCTACTGACCTAGTGGGACTAATTCATTCAACAAAGGGTAAATAAATAAATAAAAAATAAATAAATAACTAGATAAATAAATAAATCCATAAAGGTAAACATAATGGATAGGGCCAATCTATAACCAAATGGGATAGGTTATTTTGATCACAAAAAGGGAAATTGGCTAGGCTTAAAATGGCACACAAGGGCAGTTAGTCTAGTGCTCATCTATGAACTAATAAAATAAAAATAATGACAGATCATTGCTAGATGACTTTATGTGCTTCTTAGTGATTTTACTTTTCAAATAACATCATAATTCTCACTAAGGGTGACATAACTGGATATTTTTGGTTGGTTTCTCAGAAGTACTCAGCTTTACTCTCTCTCGTTCTCTCTGCTAGTTAATCATCATTTGGCTACAATATGTTTTTACCATGTATTTCTACATTCTTTTAATCCTACTGTCACTTTTGTTTTGGACCGTAGTCTTATAGCCATTACTGTCAGGCATCTGGAAGAGCAGTATTCCTTCACTTCATTCTAATTTCTAGTTTTTAATATGTTACTTTTATGTTTAGTCAATTATTTACAACACAGGTAGCCAATCCATGGATACAGCTAGATGAAACTTGCTACTGTTATCCTTATTTGATGACTATTTATGTTTAGATGTGTAAACAGTTTTGTTTGACTCTCTTTCCTTTATTTGGTATGTTCATTTATAATTTCACAATCTGTCGTCTCAATTTTATGCCTTAAGGCTGGGGATTAAAAAAAAATACTCTCCAGGGTCAAACCATGCTGGTCTGACACACAGATCAAACACAGTTAAAAATATAGATATGTATGGTTCCCCTGCATTTGACTAAACATATATTTGTTAGACAAAGGCTGGGATATGATTTTATGTCGACAGTGAGGATGGCCAAATGTTGGACATGTCAAAGGTGTGGAAGGCTGAATGATGGAGATGTCAAACGTACAGAATTTTGATACAGGTAAGTTGGGTTTTTGTGTGTGTGTGTGTGTGTGTGTGTGTGTGTGTGTGTGTGTGTGTGTGTGTGTGTGTGTGTGTGTGTGTGTGTGTTTGAGTTAAGGTTTGGGTCAGTGGTGACTGAAGGATGGGTGTTGTGTGTTTGTGTCTGAATCTGTGTACTTTAGGGTAATGGTCAGGTTAGTGGCGTTATTTGTGTGTATGTCTGAGTCTGTTTTGTGTAGTGACAGTATTACGGGAAGGTTTTAATGACCTAAAGGTGTAGGGTTGGGGAGAGGGGCAGTGTTAGGGTTTGCACCCATTACCAAGGACAGCAACATACGCTGAGAAATACTGATAAGAAAGTAATTGAGCCACTGCATGGGGCTGTTTGTCAAGTCTGATAAATACTTGAATAACTTCAATGGTTACCCCAACCAGTAACAGAATGATATTTCTTCAACGGTGTCTTTTTTTTTGGCTTTGTTTTGTTTCATTTCAGAAAAGAGGAAATCAGTGAGTCTCTTCACAAGGGGCCTTAGGCAGCAATAAGCTAGTAATCCTAACATTTTATTAAGGTGGGTATGGAAAAGATGCCAACCACTATTCAGGACAAAACTACAATACCATTCAAAGATATATAAGACCATGCAAAAAGACAGTTGTAACCTTACATTAGAAGATGCAGTAAGGATTTTTTCAAGTGTTAGCTGCACAAACAAAATTGAAATAATGAAACATGGTTAAAAAATAGATTGCTTAAGGAAGGTTAACTAATATCGCTACTATTTGAGCAGCCTTTCTCATTGGTAGTAAATTGATTTGACCTCTTATCACAAAAAATGAAGTTATCTTGCCACTGTATAAAGATCCTGGGTCTGGAAAAAGAAATAACTCAGTAACTTGAAAAAAATCAGCCGAAGAAGGAGAAATCATAGGATCATAGCAAGTCGCTAGGCTAATGGCCCTAGGGCCCTTAATACAAGTTTATCCAAGTACAACCCCTGTTCCCAAGAATATCAAGGTATTAAGTGGAACTAAGTCAACAGCTACTGCCCCTGTCCAAGAGAGATACAAGTGAAACTCCCTGGGTGAACTTGTGGTTTCCCATCCAATCATCCAAATTATGCTTAATTACGGTCAGCAAGGGACTCTGCTTCACCTGAATTGAAGGTTTGCTCCAGAGGAGAGGTAACCTCTGTGAGACATAACTGTCTCTCCAGCAAGTTCTGTTGATGTCACATTCCAGGTGGAGTTCCCTACAGCGAGTGCATCTTATACCATTTGATTTATGAATGTGCAGCATTTTCATTAGAGCAGGATCTATGATTGCTTTATACACAAGACAGAGGTCACCTCTGAGTAGTATGTAAGACAGTGTATAGTGACACTGATTTCAGTCTGTCAACATATGACATATGCTGAACGCCCTGAATTTTCTTTGCAAGAAACCTTTGAGGTCTTTCCAGTTGCTGCAGGTGCCTGGCAAGGTATATACCAAAGGCAGCACTGTACCCTATTATTGGCCTGATGTGTGAGAATTACAGGGGGATTATAACTTCTTTTGTTCTGGATGCAATGCCCTTAATTATGAGGTGGGCAACACAGAAAGCCTTTCTTACCACTGTGGAGATATGGTTGTCAAACGAATGGTTGCTGTCAACCTGTGTATCTCTCACCACTGATTGCATGCTTAGGGTGGTGGTGTTGTTAATGTGGTAATCTGCAGGGATGTTGCCCTTGCCAAAGGGGATGATAATGCATTTTTTTTGGATTGAGTTTCGGTTCATGACTTTGGCACCAGTCATTTGTCTGTGTGATTCCCTCTTGTAGGATGCTGACATAGTTTGGGGACTCAATGACTATACCCATTTTGCAATCATCAGCAAACTTTGTCAGCCATAGGCCTTTTGTTTTACTCTGTATAAATGAAAAGTAGATTCCAAACAACAGGGGTCTCAGTACCAATCCCTGTGGAACAACATTGGTTACAAGTCTGCTGGTGGAGGCAGAGTCACCTATTTTGACTGTGTGTGTTCTATCGATGAGCCAGTTTGCAATCCACCTGACAATATATGGGTTAAACTCCAGCTGGGTGAGTTTATCAATGATGCCTGAGGGGGGAATAGTGTAAAACGCCTTGTTCAGATCCAGGTAGGCCATATGCACTGATTTGCCTTTGTCCAGGGCTTTGGTGACTGTCTCAAAGAAGTTCACCAAGTTTAAGAGGCAGGATCTCCCTTTGATGAAGCCAAAGTGAGTCAGGTTGAATGTTTGGAGGTATTCTATATCTTTGCTGATAAGATCCATGATTATTCTTTCCATAGCAGATTAGGATGGGCAGGTTTATGGGTCTATATTTCTCAGGGTCTGTGGAGTTGCCTCCTTTATGTAACAGGATGATGTGTGCTGTTTTCCATTCAGCAGGTGCAAAACCATTGGTTAGACTGTGGTTAAAAAGAGTACCCAGTGGTGCAGCTACTTCCTGTTTTAATCCATTTGGAATGCAGCCTGGGATATTATCAGGCTGTGTTTTTGGCTTTGGAGACAGCATTTACAACCTGCTCCTTGGAGATACTAGGTGGAGGGCAGGTGGTAGGGATGCTTTGGGAGATATGTGGTGGGGACAAGGGGGAGAAGTTTTCACTGAACCTGTCAGCTAGCAGGTTGGCTACTTCTGGGGTTCAGTATATGCGGTGCCATTAACAACCAGTTCTCTGCAGATCTGGGTTTTTCCTTCAAGATTTCTGATGTAGCTAAAGAAGGCCTTATGGTTTTCCTTAGTGAAGGAGGCTAATTTGGATTCATAGTTAGCTTTTGAGTGCCATGTTTTATTTGCTTGTTTAAGCTGAGAAGGGAATGCTTCCTTCCTGCTCTTGGAAAGTAATTTCTTTCTTCTATTCTATAACCTGTTAATGGTGGATGTCCACCAGCACCAGTCAGGCTTGTTCTTTCTTGAGGATCTTGTTTGGATCCTATCAGATATGGCTGAGTCAATACATTTGTATAGATGCTTATACAAGGCACTGGTGTAAATCCCAGTATAGGTGTTTATGCCATCAGTGAGGGCAGAGGTTAAGAAGCTATTAATTCCATCATATATTAGGTTGTAATTGGCATTGGAGAAGTTTTTTAGTCTAGTTGCTGTTAATAGGGGGGTCAGATGTTATTTCTACTTCTAATAAGACTGATTCCTGATCAGACCTCACTATGGAGGGATGCATACATGGAATGGTGCAACGATCAACCATGTTAATGAGTTCCAGATCCAGAATATTTGGGCCCCTTGTGGGGGTGTCAAACAACTGGTCCAGGGCATTGGAGTTGATGAAGTCCAAGAATCTTTGGGAAAGTGTGTTAGTACACATATAGAAGTTACCCAATCTATGGATGGGTAGTTAAAGTCACCTAGAACCAGGATGTCTGATTGTGTCTTGAGAAGTTCAAGAAGATCCAAGTATGCAGTGTAGATATCCTGGTTCATGGAGAGGGTCCTACAACTGGCATTAATTTGGAAAGGGGTCTTAACTACAGTCAATTGGACCTGGATTAGTTTAAGGGAATAATTTTGTTTAACCAATCTAGAGGTGTATTTATCATTGATGATTATTGATACTCCACCTCCATTAGGTCTCACCCTTTCAGTTTGTGGTCTGACTACGTAGATGGCCTTATAACCCGGTATGTCCAGGATGCTTTCCACAGCCTTAAACCAAGTCTCTGTGACTGCACAGATGTCATCATCTTCTAAGGTGAGGGCTGCTTCCAGTGAGTGCAGTTTTAGGTGTAGACTCCTAGGGTTAGCAGCATTACCTTGAGGATGTTTTTGAAAATATTTTTTGTGTCAGGAATTCTGTTGTTGTGACATTGCCAAAAAAGGCATTATGGGGAGGCAAGAGCCTTAGCCAGTAACTGAAATCCCAGAGGTGATAGATGAAGACCATCTCTGGCAAAGCAGAGTGGTCTATCAATCATGTCATCCCAATCTGACAGGCACTGGATCCCCTTAGAATGACACCAGAAACTAAGCCAATTGTTGAAGTCAATCATTTTTTCTTTATATTGCAGTATCACCTGAGGTGAAGGTAGTATGCTGCTCAAGGCTATAGAAACACCTGCCTGAGATACATTCAGAGAGCTCAGTCATGTCTCTCTCTCACTTCATATTGGCCAGTGAGGTACGTCTCAAGTCATTCACACCAACATGAACTACGAATGAGTCATAATTTTACTTGCTGTGGAGAGACCTGAATGCGTGTGTGATCTGGTGGATCCTGGCACCCAAAAGACAGCTGACAGTAACCTTCTCCTTGTCCAGCCTGGTGAGTGGGACATCTGTGTGTCTCACTTTAGAATCGCCTATGACCAAAAAAATTGGCTTAGATGTGCTTTACCTTAGGGTCTTGTTTGGTGAGACATTTGTGCTTATGGTTTTATGTGCATTGAGTGCTGTAGGTACTGTATTAGGTGTAGCATGTTTGTGTCTCGGAGGTCTCTGGTGTTTAGGTTAATTTCTGCAGAGTACCTCTGCATATGATGGTTTATGTGTTGAAAGTGTGGTTTATGCAGGTGGTGTAATATGTGGGTTGACAACCTGTTCAGCATCACCATTCTGTGAATGAAACAGCAACATAATCTGACAAATTGTGGTGAGGTCTTTATAGAGAACTTCATACAGTTTGTTGCTGTTGAGTGTTATCACTTTAATGCTAGTTTTCTTAAAATTAATTGCAAACAGCAAAACTAATCAGTTTGATATTTCTAAAAATAAATGCCAGGACAAGTTACAAAGTCCACACATACATGCTTCAACATAACATTAACAATTGCCTCAGAAGGTATTCCTGGATGCAAGAATCTCTAGATAAAGTTCTATAATTGTGGAAAATTCTTATGGTTTATGCATTATCCTTATGAAATAAAGTACAAAGGAGTGCCTTACGGCATTGAATTACTCCATGTACTCAGCTGGAGAAATTTTACCTGTTTCTTCTGTTTCTGTTGATCACTGATGGTCCACTCACATTCAACTTGAAGAGGGTTGTAAAGCTGAATAGTTAATACTTGACACTGACCACACTGTATTGCACCAAATTCCAGCTTGTCACTGGACACAGTGAGGAATGGCATTGTTACTACAGCACGCAAGAGGATGTGAACAATTGGGCCACCAGTTGTCTGGAAATGGAAGAAGAAAAATGACTGTATAAAATTGTAACATTATCTGGAGTTCTGACAAAGGAAGTAATGTTTCTAGATTTAGATTTGCTGTATAACATTCTCTGACAAGGTGCTATTAAAGCCTACCAGTATGGAAGATGACTTAGCATACTGGCTAAAAGCACACAGTGAACTGCAAACTGGTCATATTCAATCTATCTCAGATCAATAACTTTCATGCTGTAGCTGTGCACTTAGACAAAATGCAAACATGCAATTGTAAGTATACTCACCATAACAACAGTTCTTCAAAGAGTGTTTTTTGTTGCACTAAATTGTAACATTTTGGCTTTTCCCATATTATCTATTTTCAATCCTGTTAGCAACTTCACCATCTGTGGTTCAGTCTTTGTGAAGATTAGTGTTTGTACTGCACCTATTTCTCAAAACACTAGCAGTTGTGCATGGCTCCATATAAAGTCAGGATTGCAAGAAGCACTGTTTAGTTCTTAATGGCCATTACAGCCCTAACAGCAGGCTGTCCCTTAAATAATAAGTAATGCACTTAGAAAAAACATTAACATATGTATAAAGGTAGCATGAGGAAGAGGCAAAGGGATGGAGGGGCACAGGCTTTATTGTTACAGTAGCCCCTCAAAGATCTACTGTTATGTTAAATTACCTCATACAAAACTGTACCAATGTCTTCATGTTGGGTCAGTGTAAAATTAAAGCATAACACTTTGTGGATTTCTAAGCAGTACTACCATACCCAAAAAAACTAAGACAGCTAGTAGATAACCTGAGATTGTAGAAATATGAACCTTAATTAATAAATAAGCCATAGCTGAATCAGGTAATTAACAAACTTTAACTTAAAGAATAAGCCTTATATCAGTAAAATAAGTAGGCAATAAAAAGGATCTAACTCATGATTAATAATCTCTGAAACAAATTTATTTTACTTTTCTTTCAGTAGGTCTTTTGCATTTTTTTAAAGTCTGTAGTACTTGTAAACAAAATGAACTGTTATTTGGAATTACAATTCTATCCACCATGTTGTCTGAGACTTTTGAAATTATGGTTTTGAACTTGAATATCTTGTTGAGTTGAAGTGTGATCTGTTTAGGAGTGATAGCCATGGAAGAAAAAAAGAAATAAAGTTCATTATAAGTGAAAAATTGTGTTAGCCGGGTCAAGAATAACCTGTGAAAATGACTTCCAAGATGGCTGCACACTGATCAACATCTTAACTTCAGTTTTCCTAGTGTGAAAAAAGAAACATAGATAAGGGCTAGTATTTCTGCCAGTTTTACTAAACTTCAATTACTGGCTATTAAGTACAATGTCTGGATGCCAGCAAGGAAGAAACTTAAGGGAAAACACTGACTGGAAAGAATACTGCAGCTGTTCAGCAAAAAGGAGTTCAAGTTCCAGCTTTGGTACAAGAGATCTCCCAGTAATTTAGAGGAAAAAATAAGTCATATGTGCTCAGAGCTGATTAAAATAAATGAAACACTGAAGGTGTATATCAACTAAAGAAACAAAAGACTGAAAGAAAATGGAAGAAGCTTTAAAACAACTACTCAGATGAACTGATAAAACTGCAAAAATCAAAAGGCTGGCTGAGTATGTGACCGCTCAAAAAGAGCTATTTCAAAAAATGGTAGAGTTAGAGGACAGCATGTAGAGAAAACTTGAGATTTTCTGCTATATCAGACAAGGTGGAAGGAACAGACTATTAATTTTATGAAAGCACACACAAGCAAATGGACTGATATTCCACAGCAGGATTTGTTAATTAAAACAGCACATTATGTGTATGTTCCAAACCTGGCCACAAGAAAGCAGCCAATACCTGTATTAGTAAAGATGCAATCATGTCAGCAGAAAGAGCTGATCCTGACAAAATGGCAAATAATTTAAAATTGGAGATGCCTGAGGGATTGATGAAAATGATTATCCACTGTACACCAGACAGAAGAGAGAAGTATGACATTCAAGCTGCTGTATCCAGCTGTCTTTAGAATATTTATTCCTGGGGGGTCAAAGTCATTTTTGATGCAGAACAGGCTAAGGAGGAAATACAAAAGTTTGTCCAACAAAAACTGAGCCATCCAACAGAATGGGCCTCTGCTTCTCATTTTTTTCTGATAACAAAGCTCCTGGAGAGAAATTGCAAAAGAAACTCTTTTCAATGTTTCATAAGAAAATTCATGATACAAAAAAAAGAATGGGAGTTGACTAGAAGAATTTGGGAGTACCCTGGACTTGAACTTGTGTCTGGTGTTGGGACAATGAAGATGAACATAAAGAACACAAACACTGAAATTAGTGAATACATTTGAGACTATACAGCATCAGTCACATTTGTGAAGTACTGCTTTGTAAGAAAAACAAGCTGAGAACTTTTGCTGACTATGTTAAACTTGTGGGGGGACTGCAAGTCATATGACCTGCTTCATGTTCATAGGTTCATAACAGGAAATTACTAGGCTAAAAGCTCAAAAACCTTACAAGCCTAACCAGTTTTACCCAATTTTCTAACCTAAGAGTAAATCCAAGAAACAAGTGCCAGGGAACGTTGATACACGGTTCAGATAGTTTATTCCACAGAAGTTAAAAATCACAAAGAGTGTTCAGACCAGCAGTGTACTGTGTTAACGCTCTTAACATCAACACTTCAAATATGCGTTTTCGTCCTCACACATAGGACTTCATCAGACAATATGCTTCAATTCAAACACCTGAAAGGATGACTTGAAGAAGAGCAGAGCAAAGGCCACAATTGATCGGTGAGCATTGCTGAGGCTTGGGATCCCTTATCAATTGTGACCTTTGCTCTGCTCTTCTTCAAGTCATCCTTTCAGGTGTTTGAATTGAAGCATATTGTCTGATGAAGTCCTATGTGTGAGGATGAAAACGCATATTTGAAGTGTTGATGTTAAGAGCGTTAACACAGTACACTGCTGGTCTGAACACTCTTTGTGATTTTTAACTTCTGTGGAATAAACTATCTGAACCATGTATCAACGTTCCCTGGCACTTGTTTCTTGGACTAACCTAAGAGTAAGATAACAAGGGTCTGCAAGTGGGGTTTGACAATTTTTACAGACTGCCTCTATCCATAAGGAGTGAATTTGTGACTTGCCATCCATTGGTGCAGATTGTGCTTGAAGATGGTTAGGAGAGGTTCTTTTTCGTGTGAACAGGAAGACTGTTCCAGAGGACATCAGTCTCTGGGACACATATCTGTCTCTCCAGAATAATCTATTAGTGCCAGAGATCATGTTAAGATCTTTGGCATGGGCAACCTTTTGTGCAGTTACATTTACAAATATGCAACATTTCCATTATGGCTTTGTCAAAGACTGCCTTCTAGGTCAGACACAGATCACACCTCAGTAATCAGTAGGAAACTGAATACAATGATAGGGTTTCTATCATCCACATATAACATGTTGGTTATACCCTGTATTTTTATGGTATGAAACCTCTGAGAACACTCCATCTGTTACAGGTTTCTGGTGAGGTACATGCCAAAGGGTGCACTGTACTTGACTATTGGTCTGATGAGGGCTGAGTACAGTGGTACTATGACATCCTTAGATTTGGATGCCATGCCCTTACTTATAAGCTGAGCCACATAGAAGGATTTTTTCATCACTGTGGACACATGATGGTCAATGTTCAGATTACTATCTGAGTACCCAGATCTCTCAGCACTGGGTCCACTCTTGGGGGGGGGGGGGCGCAGTCAATATTGTAATTTGCAGGAATATTTGATTTCTTAAAGGATACTAATATGCATTTCTTGAAATTTAGACTGATCCCATGGCTCTGATATCAATCATTAGTCTGCGTCAGTCCTTTCTTATTTATTTATTTATTGGCATTTGTTTACCGGGAAAGCCCACTGGGCGAAAAGAACACATTTCCAGTTGAGGCCTGGGGAGAAAAGCTCCACAAGGTAGTTAGTATAATGGTACAAAAATTCAAAATGGCTAGTACATACAAACAGTGTTAGCAAAATGGAACAATATTAATCAACAGAATAGAAGGGATATATAAATACAATATACAGATAATACAGTTTAAGGGTACATACTGAACAAGTAAACATATTAATGAACATTCTAGTGATATAAGCAGTCCTATAGAAATATTTACAAGGTAATCTAAGAGTAGTAGCCAGCATAAATGGTGCAGGGGAGAGTGGAACTGATTTATTAACAAACAGCCATCAATAGATAGTAAGTTAGGATTAGAAGAATCATATGTGTTTATTAAATAGTGATGAAGGAAGATATGGAAAGGAGAGGATGTAAGGTCAATATGACTTAGGGTGAAGGAATCAGGTTATACATGGATGGGAATTAAGACATCTGCATTGCCAAAGGGTGGAGAGGTGTTGCCGCAGGGATTTTTTGAAGGAGGAGATATTGTTGGAGGTTCTGATAGCTATTGGGAGAGAATTCCATAGCTTGGCAATAGAGAAAGAATAAAGCATGTCACCAGCTGGGAGTTTTGGTTTGTCTGGAAGAGTTGACTTTTGGATCTGAGTGCCCTATTTGGGTGGTAGTGGGTTAAAATGATTTTGTGTGCTGTGATTACCTGTAGCTAGATTAGATAGTTTGGAAGTTTGAGCCAGTTCAATGCTTGCAGAGAGATGCAGTGGTGGGGAGTGTTTTTTTTTTTTTTGTTGGCTGTAACCTTGTTGTAGCAGGACTCAAGCTTGGTTTTAAGGAGGACTGGATATTGGTAAGGAGAGGAATACCATACAGGAGAGAGGGAAGGAGAAAGGCTGAGGTGAGAGTATGCTTAGTGTCTGTGTCTGTAGAGGGTGCCTAGTTTTTGGTTTGTTTTTTTAATATTATTGTGGATCTGCAGGTTGAATGTCAGGTTTTCATCAAGAAAACCCCCTAGCAATTTAGTGTGGGAGACAACATCTATGGTGGTGTTATTTTGAGAACGAATGATGAAATCTGACTTGTTAACAGAGAGTGTCCATTCTGAGCAGAAATTGCTGTAAAAAAAAAAACAATCAGCAGGAAAGGTAAGTAAAGTGGAATGTAGTGTTACAGGAGAGTGCTAGAGGATGTTAATGGCAATGTAGGAATGGCAGAGGCTTTTGTGATGGACAGAAAAGCAGGAAAACTTCTAGAACAAAGAATTTGGCTAGGTGGAGGACAGAGTAGAGAGAAGCATGGGAGTGTAAAGGTAAAAGCGGTTGGGAGAGATTACATAACTGTGGTCTTAAGTAGCTCAGTAGAAGAGTTGCCTATATGGTCCAAAAGTACAGGTACATGACCAATAAAGCAAGTATGGGCAGCAAAGGCCAGGATCAAGAAACAAATGGTAAGGGAGATAGGAGAAGACCAATGGTGATACACAGAGAACTGTAAGCAAAACCATGGGGAAAAATAACTGTTAAAATAGAAGAGTACAGGTATGTTTACACACACAATGTGGGTGTTAGTAAGAGTCCAGGTACTGAATGGTGGTCCCTTTGGAAATGCAGGTAACAGTTTCCCTTATAGTGGTTCTTCAGTATTCTTTATTATATAGCTTGTGAAGGGGGTGATAGGTACGAGAGTAGTTCCTGATAAAAAGAGAAAGATAAGAGGTTACTCAGAGTTTTAGGATAGGTGGCAGGTGAGTGATGAGGTGGGGGAGAGAAGGGTACAGAAGAGGGAGGGAAGGAGAGTGTGGAGACTGAGTGTGGAAATGTATGAGAGAAGAGTCTGCGTAAAGGGGGCAGGTGAGGGTATGCACAGTATGGCTTATTATGTCAATTATAACTATTTCAACAAACAATAAATCTATTTTTTAAGAAAATTAACTGAATATTCCAGCAGTCCTACCCTTTCAAATGATTGCCGGTGAACAGCTACAACAAACAGTTACATTTGCTGGCAAAAACACTTAGGCAAATGCCGTGGTACAAATAACTAAAAATGCACAATGTTTGGGTTATATCCCAGCCACTGTCAGGTACACATATAACAATTAGCACATTTAGTGATGCATAAGTGATGATAGTGAAATGCAAACTAATACACACTAAAAATTCAGGATATCAACACCATCTGGGGAGTCGATTGTCACCAACTTGCAGTCATCAGCAAACTTGGTCAGCCAAAGGCCATCTACATTTTCCTTAACATCTGAGAAGTATATCCCAAACAGAAGGGGGCCCAGCATTGAGCCCTGTGGGACTCCACTGGTGCCTGGCCTCTTGCTGGATGTAGAGTCCCTCAATCTGAGAACGTGTATCCTACCCGAGAGTCATTTGGCTATCCATCTGGTGACATAGAGGTTTATGCCTACTTTTGTGAGTTTATCTGTAATAGCCATGTAGGGTATTGTGCCAAATAGCTTGGCGAGGTCAAAGTAGGTGGTATACACTGTCTTTACCTCATCCATGGCCTTGGTGACCTTCTCAAAGAAGTCCACCAAACTGAGCAGACAGGACTTGCCCTTGACAAAGCCGAACTGTAGTGAGTCTAGAGTCTGGAGATATCCTGTCATTGTTAATCAGGTCCAAGATTATCCTTTCCATAGCCTTGCATATCAGCTTAGTCAGACCTATAGGTCAGTAGTTTCCTGAATCTCACACCTAAAGCCACTTTAATAGCATTGTTGAGTGACAAGCCACAAATAACATATAGTAGAGGGAGTAATTTCAAAAATTTATTTGAGAGGCAAAAAAAATAAAAATATGAGGATTCATAAATCTGAAATGAAGAAATGTGGTACATGTAAATACTGCAGGTAAATTAACAATGGACCCTACACTTCCATTAGTGGGTTTAGCAAGAATATTCAATCACTGGAAGGTGTACTTGCAATAATAGACTGGTGGTTTATGTGGCAACATGTTTGTGCAGCCTGGCATTATACGTGGGGAAAACTAAGCATAGGATGAGAGATAGAATAGCTGAACATGTGAGGGACGTGAAAAATAAAAAAAAAACACAAATGCTTTGTATATACACAGTACCAAATGTGATAATTTGAAAAGGTTTTTATTCTTTGTTATTGATAAAATTGGTGATGAACAGAGGGATGATGACCACAATAACCTCTTGAAGGTTAAAGAAACCATGTGGCAATTAAGAATGAATGCAAGAAAATCCCCGGGTATCAATGAATGTTGCTCAATTATGAGTATATTAAAATGAGGGCAAGTATGATTCAAAAAGTTATGTATATTTTGGCTTTGAGAGTCTATTTAGTTGTGTACCATATTTTGGTACCGCCATCAAATGAATTACATCTGTTTATTTTTTAAATAAATTTAAATGATTTTTAAACAACGACTTAAGTGGTGCAATTTGAAGACGTATTGATTCACTGTAATTTTTTTGTGTCAACAAGTCAGTTTTGTAATATGGTGTTGGTCCTTTAAGAAAATTAAGAAAATTGAGATTTTAATTAATCATGTGACATTATGGAGCTATTTAAGAGAAGTTGGTGGTTTTATTTATCATGCTGAAGAAACCCTGGAGGTACTGGGCAAAAGTGCTTAGTATTTTGTATTAAGTTTGTTTTTAAATGTGTTTTTAACTTTGTTCCTTGTTATTAAAGTGGCTTTAGGTGTGACTTGGTTACCATTTTTACTTTTATTTTTTATGTTGGTCATTTATTTAGTTTTGCAGTTTCCTGAATCTATTGATGGTCACACCCTTGTGCAAAAGGATGACTGTTGCTGTCCTCCACTCTACTGGGTTAAAGTCTGTTTGGAGATTGTGGTTAGAGATCTGAGTGGGTCTGCCAGGTCATGGATTCCGTCAGGCCCATTAATGTCATGTTTCTAGCTTTAGAGAGTTCAGTGACACCTGTTGCTTTGTGATAAAAGGCACAGTAAGGGTACAGGATATTTTATAGCAAGTGACCAGAGGTGATGACAGGGTGAAATCTGAGCTGAATTTATCAGGCAGCAGGTTTGCTATTTTTTTCTAGATGAATACAGCTAGTACTATCTACAGCCAACTTTCCCTTAAGATTTCGGACATAACTGAAAAAATGTTTTTTGGTTATCCTTTGCTTGGGAGGCTATTTTAGTCTTGTATTTAGCTTTTGAGGAATTGACTAGTACCCTGTTTACCTGCTGAGACTAACGAAGGATTTTTCTCTGTTGTACACTCTCCTATTTGCTTCTGGACAGGAATTTCCTCCACCTGTTATATAATCTACTTATGCCAGGGGTCCAACCAGGGCAACTTGTTTTTTTCGGCTAGACCTGGGTTTAGTTTTGGTTAAGTACTGCCGTTTCTATACAGTTGTTTAAGTGGTTGTACAGGCCATTCATGTATACTTCTGCATGGGCCTCCATGTCTTCAGGTTAAAGGGGAGCTTTAAAATTACCTATGTTATCAGTTTATAGAAAGTAATTGGCCTTGGAAAAATTCTTTAGGGTTTTAGGATTAGATGAGAGTTCTACCTTTATATTTATTTCAAAGGAGACTGATTAATAATCTGATCATAAGAATGAGGACATTACACTTGGGGAGTGCAATGCTCCCTCATGTTTGTGAGTACTACGTAGTTCATATTTAGGGATCTATAGCTAGCTATGATATGGTGGAGGTTTTTGCCTATGGTCAGCTGGATATGGAGTAGCTTAAGTGAGTCATCCTGCTTGACAAGTAGTGTGGTCTGATTGTTTTTAAACACCTCCTCCTTTCATTACTTTTCTTTTCAGAGGGTGGTCTGAGTGTGTGATAGGCACTGTAGCCTTGCACAGTTGTGCTGCTTTCCACAGCCTTGAATGACATATCTTTAACTGCACAGATGTCAGCACTCTGCAGGGTTTGGACAGCTTCCAAGGAGTGGAGTTTCTAGTTAAAACTCCTAGCATTGAGCAGTAGTGCCTTCAGCATGCCATTATAAGAATTTGTTACACTGGTAGGTCTGTTGGTTTGGCATTGCCTAATAAAGGCGCAATGGGGGTGACTAATATCTTGGCTAGTATTCAGAACCCTAGTGGTGACAGGTGCATACCATCTCTGACAGAGCACCATGGTCTGTGGACCATGTCATCACAGGATGACAAATACTGTATCCCCTTGGAATGACACCAATAACTAAGCCAATTATTGATGTCAATCTTTCTGTTTGTATTGTGGTATCATTTTTGGTGAGGATAGAATGCTGCTCAGTGCGAGGTTCATACTTGGCGGCGACACATATGCAGAAGGTCCATCATGTCTCTCTTCATACAGTCCAGGGACCTGTGTTTCAGATCATACTGGTACTTGTGGTTTAATCATACTGGCACTTGTGGTTGAGTGGCCTGACTGCCTTGCAAATCCTGGCCCTTGGCAGGCAACTGCCTATAACCCTCTCTTTATCCAACCTGGTAAGGGGAGTGTCCATGTGTCTCACAATGGAGTATCCTATGACCAATATGTTTAAATATGTGGTGTTTCACCTTAGGGGGTTGCTTTTGGAGACACTGTGATGTGTATTTTTATGTGTAGTGGTTGGTGTTGCCTTGATTTTGTTTGCAAGTGGTTTCTAAGAGCAGTGTAGAGGAGGCCTCTGAGATTTTATTAAGTTAATTGTGAGTACCTCCACATTTGTGAGTTTATGTGTCAAGACCTTATTTAGTGAGGGAAATGATGAGTCTGTGTGCTGACAACCTGTTTGTCATTTGATATGATTGCATGCGAGAGAGATGTCTCAATCTTCATAGTGTAATTACATCTCTCACATACTGTGTTTGCTTGTTTCTGGATCAAATGGTTGTCAGTATACATGAAACAACTGTTACACTGCCTCAGGATGCCCATGTCCACCAGGCTGTCCACAAAGATGGCAGAAAAGTGCCTACCCATGGTTTCAGTATTCTTACTGTGGGTTTAACTAGTCAGAAGAGTGGACAGATTTAACAGGACTGGGATGATAGCACATGGACAAAGAATGGGTGCTATACTTCGAGTGAACTGCAGCTCTCCAACAAGACGATGCACACAACTCAGATGCTTCTAGAGCAGCAGGGGGACCAGGGAAGGTTGCAGAGTTAATTATTTTAAGGGCTTATCTTGAAAGCATTTGTGTCTATACAGGGCAGTGCTAACTGCTGCTGTTGTACAAGAGAGCAACTTAGCACAAATACTGGACTTATACAGAATCAGAGAAAAAAAGTCTTACAACAGCAAGGCCTATACACCAGTCAGGAAAACAGACAATAAGCTTTCATCCAGCAGCCCCCAACTCAGACAGGTTTTGCGACAGCATACTTCTGCCACAAATGTGCCATTAGAAAACACTCAATGTGAAAATACTGGTTTTAGAACTCAAGTGCAGGAAAACAGCTCAGTCTAGATACTACAGTGAACAAAAAGTGCTAAAAAACTAACAAACAACTGAAAACCAAGGTGGAGAGACAAGTAGATCCAGGCAAAAATAGCGTATTTCAAATTTATTTATCCGCTTTCGTCCGTGGACTTCATCAGAATAAAATTCAACATTTACAAACTCATTAAATACTTGCTGACAATAATAAAATCAATTAAACAATCAACTTTAAAAACACCTTGGTGCTTATCAATTAATTTCTAGATACTACAGTCCTGTAAACTAGCAGACACAATGTAATTAAAGTACTACAGTAGCAGTGGAAATATGTCAACTTTGAAACTCTACTAAAGTGCAAGAAACATAATAAATAATACAGGAGTCTTATGAAATACAGTAAAATAATCAACAGAATTGCTAAATGATATTTAAATTATTTTAGCACCAGATGGTTTTAGATGCAGCAGATTCTCTGTAACTCTTAGGTGAAATAGCCAAACAAATAGTAGATCTGAGGAACTGAGCACAAACCTACACAAACACTGGGCCTATAAAGAATCAAAAGGAACAAGTTTTACAACTGCAAGGCCTACAGACTAATAAGGTCATAACTGTTTTGAAAGGACACTAAAAGGGAAAAAAGTAAAGCATGTTTTTCTTCTTAACGATATTGGTATAAACATTTCATGATATGCATTTCATGTTATATAGCAAATCATTTTCAATGATTCTTGCATGTGATAAAGATACTAAACAGTTTTTTTTCCATTTTAGTTTTAAGGAATGTAGGCATTACAATGTAAAAAGAGAGGAATTACTGGACCAAAGCATGTTTAAGTTACTATGCTGTAATCTTGGGCTGCTAGGTGGGGGATGGGGTGTAAAAGTGCACTGATTATAGTATATGTAGAGTGGTGATTGTTTCTCCTACTTTTGGATATGTGAATATCTGGATTAATGCCCCTGGCTTAATCTACTAACTTTTTTGTGTAATTGTGTGGGCTTTAAAATAAGTGATCACTGTGAATATACTAAGCTTTTCCTTAAGCAAATAAATGTTCATTGTGAGTTGAGAAGTCTGCAGCTAAGGGCAGCATTTTATTCTGTTCTTATGTTTCCATGGAGATAAATTGACTAATGGTGCAGGCAATAAAGCCCACAATTTCTGGACATCATTTGGTGAGGGCAAGCAGCTTAGTAAAAATAAAAGTATGAAATTATTGAAAGTAAATAAGATAAAGATTTACTTTCCTGGTATGTAAATACTTTATTGGATTTACAAGAACACTGTATACTTTTGTTTTATTTAAAGATAGCCAGTACACATTTTCTTAAGGCTAATAGTTAAATGTTTTCTTAAAACATACAAGATGTTTTTCACATCTGAGAGGGGAAAAAAGATAATACAATAACAGACAGCAATTAGTAGTACAGGCTGTAACATGCGCCTTAGCATGGTCAATCTTAATTTTAGGTTAGGTAATGCCTGTGGGTGCAGCAGTTGATTTAGGAAAATTGTGCTAATCAGTAGAGTTAAACTTCTTTATTTGAAGATAAACATAGTTTTATGTTTTTGTTTTAAGTCAGTAGGTTATGAAGGTGTTGTGAGGGTATCTTTTTTGAGGTTTTTTTAGTAAAACAAAAAGTCATGTAAAATGTGACATACATTCAAATGGAGATGACAAGAAATAACTTTATAAAAGGTCAACCTGTCAAACAATAGTGGCTGCATGTAACACAAAAGATGGAAAAAGACATTTTAAAAAAGATGTAATAAATAACAGGTGAGAATAATAACTTCATATCAAAATGGCTACAATATCCATATTATTTTGGAACATGAATGGCCTATAGACAAAAAGGTAAGAGTATTGAATTATATGAAGATATACAGAGTTCAAGTAGCAATGCTACAGGAGAAACATTTGGAAAGAGGTAAGCATATGAATCTGATAAAGAGAGGATTTCAGAATAAATATTGAGAATAATATCAGGAACAAAGGAAACGGGGAGTACTTGTACTAATTGATAGATGAACTCCAACAGTGATAGAAGAAGGAAAAAAACAATACTGACAGATTTTTATTAATAAATGTCTACTGACAAGGGAGGAGGATCACGGTGGCATGCACTTATATTTCACCTAAAACTTCTATTATGGAGCTGAAGAAAATATTGGGAGAAATAATCAGCATTCACCAAAGAATAATACTTATTGTTGGTAAGGACTGTGACTTAATTTGCAACAGTGAGGATGTACCTGGGGGATATACAAAGGAAAATATAATAAAAGAAGATAGATTTCTGAAGAAATTTATGAAAATATTTGGTATGGAAGATGTGAATTCCAAAAAAGGAACTTAGAGAGAATTTACATATGATTCCTCAAAGCACAATAATTGGGCTAGACTAGACAGAAATTATATTTCACAGGAGCATATGCATTTAATTGAAAGCTTTGACACTCATCCAATAACTATTTCAGATCATGCACCAATAACAGCCAAGATAAAAATGCAGGGTAATGAGGTAAATATGAAATACTTTCCCAATTACCTGTTAAAAAGAGGGGAATTTAATGAATGGGTAGTGGAAATCATTATATTAGGGAAGATAGAAATGTATTCAGAAGTTATAGATAGAGAGTGGGATAAAATGAAAGTGGGGGTTAAAAATAGGACAGAAATTAAAGAAAAAGAGATACAGTTAAGAAGTAACATGAATTATACAGAAGAGCTGACAAAAGGTTAAAGTACTGCAGAATGCGGAGAATCTCACAGGGCAAGAAGAGACACAATTGCAGAATGCTATACACAAAATAATGGAGTATCTGGATAAAATGCATGAGTTTAGAAAGATTGCTGTGAGCAGATATTTTTTTGAAAATACCTCCAGAGAACAGAAACTTTTAGCACAATGGCTTACACCAGAGAAAGTACAAGTAACCAATGATCCTGTAGAGGTATTAGAAATATTTCAGAAATGTTATGAACATTTGTATAACACAGATAAATTTGGAAATGAAGAAAGTGAACAAATGGCAATATTTCAGGAAGACATAGCTATGCCATGGTTTGAGGTAGATGAGGCTCAAAGATTAACAGTCAAGATAAGGGAAGATGAGATAAATGGGGACATATAATCAATCTGCAGAAAGTCTCCAGGAATAGATGGTATTCCTGTGAAAATTTGGAAACTATAAGGGAAGAAAGTGATAAAGATCTGAAAGGTTTTATTTAACAGTATTTTAAAAGGAGGGGAAGAACCAATATCCTGGAAGAAGGCTATTGTGGCTGCAATACTTAAAGATGGCCAAGACCAATCAGACTCAGCTTCATACAGAACCATTTCAATTTTAAAACACAATTATAAAGTATTTATGTCTATAATAGCTAAAAGAATGGCAAAATGCTGCTAGCATTGATAGATATGGATCAATGTGATTTTGTGGAGGGGAGATTAACATTTGAGAACATCAATAGGCCAATGATGATCCAGGGGGAAGGAGAATGTAAGAAAATACTGCTGCTGTTGGTGGGCCAAAAAGAAAGCATTCGGGAGAGGAAGCTGAGATTTTATGAATAGACAATGGAAGCATTTGCATTCCCTGATACAATAATAAGGTTAAGTAGGAGGATATATAATGGATTGGAGGTAAAAATTAAAGTAGGAGGGCTCCTCTCTGATGAGTTGTGACTGAATAAGGAAACCAGACAGTGATGTCCTCTTTCCCCTTTGTTATTTCTTTATACTTTGAGCTACTGGCAAATAAAATAAACTACTCAAAAATTCAAGGATATAATTGGTATGATAATCAAAAATAGTTGGCTTTATTTGAAGCCAACATTATTTTGTACCTGAACAAAAAAGAAAAGGTCATCTCAGTGTTATAGGATATACAATGAATGAAGATAAAACAAAAGCAGTAGCTGTAAACTATGTATTCACACATGTAATGGTTCAGCAATACTCATATTTATTGGGACACAATAAAATTAAGTATTTAGGAGTATGGATTAAAAAAAGGATTATGTTATGGCAGTTAAGGATATGTTGGAAGAGATTAAACAAAAGAGAATATAAAACTGAGAAACTGGAAGCCCTTGTTTATAGATATGGACAGTAAGATAAAATCAGTGAAAAATATTAGTACCTTTAGTTTTATATATGGGTCAGACATATTTTTATCTACCAATGGAAAAGCTGTGGGCAGCATTAGAATGCAGAAAGGAGATTTTACTGATAGGGATAACTACAATTTAGGGTACAGGAATGGGCAAGAAGGGGTTGGAAATTTACTGGAGAAAACTGGCAAAGGAACTAAGGTATTGGGAGCCAATAACTAGAAATGGAAAGGCAGTAGAATGGGAAGAGGCCAAGGAGACATTTGGTTTGTAGGCTAGAGACTACCTTCCTTATCAGGAATTGATATTAGAGTATAAGCAAAGAGAAAGGGGTAGGGGAATCCTAAGTGAAATACCTCCTCTGGTAGAGTTTTTAATCAAATTTAGAACAGAAGCTGTTAATTAGGAAGGCAAAGTTTTTAATCAAATTTAGAACAGAAGCTGTTAATTAGGAAGGCATACAAAATACTGTATGATAGCTCTAGGAACCAATCAGAGGAGGTTAAAAAAGACTGGGGAATAAGACTGGACAAGCAATTCAAAAGGAAACAATGGGAGGACATATGTATGGCTCCCAAATATGCAAAGTCTAGGAGATTTAGGATTTTTGCTTGGAAGGGTTTGCATAGGTATTTGTATACCCCAAGCAGACTCCAAATATTTTTTTCCTCAGGTAGATGCCAAATCTTGCAGGGCAATGGGGAAGAAAGCAGAAACAGAGAACATATGTTTTGGAAGTGTATGAGCTGGCAGACTTTTATATTTTCCTACAGAGTACTCTGTATGTCCCTGTTCTCTGGCTCCATCCTCACACATCCTACATCCAGCCTTAGCAAAAGACTACTAGCTTATCTAAGCAAACTGGTGTAACTAAAGAAATTATTTATTTATTTTTTTTAGCTGGGATACAGGATGTCAATTGTCTATACATTGTAGGGCCCCGTTAAGTTTAAATCTGGTGGCTGTCAAAAAGCCATTACTTAAAAATTGAAATCAAAGTCTAAACCAACTATATCTAAAGTACTGACTATTGTAACAAAGATAAAAGACTGGAAGTGAATCTTTAGAAAAGGGTAGGAGCAAATTACATAGAAAAAATGGGAACAGTACATGCAGAACAATGCTTTGGAGGAGGAGTTTGATTTAAACTGTGTTGTAGGAATATTAACTGAACTGGCAGTTTTAACTCTGCTCTTCAGTAACTTGAACTGAAGTTAGTGTTTGCTGAATTTTGTTATTTGCTAGTAATTACAGGTGTGGGGGTAGCCACATTCTTTGATTTCCTGTCCTTGCCTATTTAAGTGGTACAGTGTGAAATATTTTCTGCTTAAAAACCTCAGCTTTGGCCGGCTAAGAACTTGGTTATATTCAACTGGATGTATAAGAGAATTTAAGTACCTTTATCTGCACTTTTTTTTTAAAAAATACAGCATTTAATTTGATTTAAACTGTGTTGTAGGAATATTAACTGAACTGGCAGTTTTAACTCTGCTCTTCAGTAACTTGAACTGAAGTTAGTGTTTGCTGAATTTTGTTATTTGCTAGTAATTACAGGTGTGGGGGTAGCCACATTCTTTGATTTCCTGTCCTTGCCTATTTAAGTGGTACAGTGTGAAATATTTTCTGCTTAAAAACCTCAGCTTTGGCTGGCTAAGAACTTGGTTATATTCAACTGGACATATAAGAGAATTTAAGTACCTTTATCTGCACTTTTTTTTAAAAAATACAGCATTTAATTTGATTTAAACTGTGTTGTAGGAATATTAACTGAACTGGCAGTTTTAACTCTGATCTTCAGTTATTCCCACCCACTCTCCCTGTTTTTGTTTTGATGTTAATCTTAGTGGCCTTGAAACTGCCCGCCCCTCAGCCTGCCTCTGGGCCCATCTCATTTGCTCACTCAACTGAGTGCAGTGAGATCATATTCTGATTTCAGGCACTCCTATTGTGTACAAAGAGAGCATCTGGGAAACAGACAAAAAAATTAAGCTTATTTCCTGCCTTTCCTGTTAAGTGGTATAGACTATTTGTAGGCTTCTCTGCCCCCAAGTCCTTCTGTGTTTGAGGGAAGCCTTCTAGCTTGTTTTTTTTTCTCTTATAACTAGCCAGTTTTCTAGTTTCAGCACTCAAATCTGTTTCTTTGATCTCAGCACTTGTTCAGATTAAAAAAAAAAAATTTCATCTGCTTTTGCTGTACTTGTGTTTCTGCCTACTTCATTTTACTTTTGCATTGTCTTAAAAGTACTCAATTGTATTTGTTGCTGCTTGGTGCGGCTCATTCTGAGCCTTTTGGTTTGGACACTTGGGCTTCGAAGCAGTTGTTTTGCACTGAGAGGGTTTGTGGTCTGCACTGTGGTGGTGGAGCAGGTGGCTTGCATCCTTCTGGGTTGGGAGCTGCTGATTGAGGGCTCGGTGTCTGTTATTCTAGAAGTGTATTGATTCTGGTTTAAGCACTTGGGCTTTCAGGCCAGTTATTTTACATTAAGAGGGTTCGTGGTCTGCACTCTTGTGGGAGGAGAGGCTGGACTCTGCCCTTCTGAGCAGGGAATTTCTGGTTAAAGGCTTATAGTGCATGCATATCTGAACTGCTTCTTACTGAAGTTGGTGCGCCTTGTTTGCTGTGGCATAGACTGGATTCGGGCCTGCTGGATCTAGCTTTGTTTGTGTAACTTGAGCACTAATCCAGACATTCTCTAAAGTATTCAACTGTATTTATTACTGCTTGGTTGTAACTTGATTAAAGTGTAGCTATCATTCTAAGCCTTTTGGATTAAGCACTTGGGCTTCAGACCAGTTGTTTTACATTAGGAAGGTTTGTGGCAAGCACTGTGGTGGCAGGACAGGTAGCTTTCATCCTTCTAAGTTGGGAACTGCTGATTGAGAGCCCAGTGTCCAAGTGTATTAGTTCTGGTTTAAGCACTTGGGCTTCAGGCCAGTTATTTTACATTAAGAAGGTTTGTGGTCTGCACTCTTGTGGGAGAGGCTGGATTCTGCCCTTCTGAGCTGGGAATTTCTGGTTAAAGGTTTATAGTGCCTGAATATTTGAACTGTATCTTACTGAAATTGGTACACCTTGTTTGCTGTAGCATAGTCTAGATCCAGGCCTGCTGAATCTAGCTTTGTTTATATGCTTGTTTGCTTGTTATTTCCCTGGAACGCTAATTCCACCTAATACGCGACTTCTCAGCGCTTCTGTGGATCACTAGTGATATCTGCATTGCTTACTGTACTTATTTCCTTGTTTCACTTGAAAGAAAGTTACTGTTTGTATTTTTTGCATTTAGTTATTTGTAACACATTGCACTCAAGTTACCTGGCACTTGCTCACTAAAGCAATTATATAAGTCAGCACTAAAAATTAAAGGCACTACACCCTCACTCCCCACTGGCCCTTGTTTTCAATTATTAAGGAATTCCCAATATTATTCTAGCATGTCCAAAGGTCAGTTGTCAATCTCCTCTCTGGTCCAGCTGGTGAATCTGGGAATCTTGAGGCAATGTTATAACTGCATCATGTACACAGACAACCCTCTCCTCCTCCCACATAACACAAATACTTGCGAGAGATGCAGCTATTTAGCCAAACTGGAGGCTGAGCTCTCTGAACTCAGGACTGGCAAGACCAGACAGGAGGAGAAGGCAACTACACACACCACAAAACCAGCCTCACATAATGCTACCACACCACTGAATCAAACACATAAACACACAAAGACATACTCGGAGGCTCTGAGTAAAAATTTACCTAAACAGCAGAGGCCTCCAAAGCAGACACCCAAACAACTGCTACCTCAAGACACCCCACAAGCAACACATAAACCACAAAATCAGTGTGCAAAGCAGGCACAGCCCTTAAGGCCAAATACAACACCAAACATACTTGTCATAGGTGACTCCATACTCAGACACACTGACGTCCCACTCACCAGGCTGAACAAGGAGAGGGTCACAGTAAGCTGCCTATCGGGTGCTAGAATCCGCCACATAACACAAGCACTCGGGTCACTCCATGGCAAGTACAAATATGACACAGTCATTGTCCATGCTGGTGTGAACGACCTGAGACGTACCTCCCTGGACTACATGAAAAGAGACATAGAGGAGCTCTCTGATTATGTAGCCCAGGCAGGTATGACCCTGACCCTGAGCAGTATCCTTCCTTCACCAAGAATGATGCCACAATATAGAGACAAGATGATCAGCTTTAACAATTGGCTTAATGTCTGGTGTCATTCAAAGGGGATCCAGTGTCTGTCTGCCTGGGATGACATGCTTGACAAGCCACGCTGCTTCGCAAGGGACGGCTTGCACCTGTCACCCCTGGGATTCCGGATATTGGCTAAGGCTCTTGGCACCCCCATAGTGCCTTTTTTAGGCAAGGCTCAAATTCTAAACCTACCACCCTAGAAAACAAAAATGGGAAGAAACTGAGGGTAATGCTGCTCAATGCCAGAAGTCAAAATCTCAAAATGCACGCACTCGAGGCCCTTCTCAGTATGGAGAACATCGATGCCTGTGCTGTAACTGAAACCTGGTTCAAGGCTCCTGAGAGCACCCCGGCACTATTAGATTTTACCTCATATCATGCGTTCCGGCCCCAAAACCCGGACCACATCACAAAAGGAGGGGATGTATCCATATTCATAAAGGATACCCACACCTCCAGGTTGGTGGCAATGCACGAAGCTTCGGAAACCATCCAGGTGCAACTAACCATAGGCAAAACTGCTCTACAAATTGTAGCATGCTACAGGCCACCCTCTCAAACTCAGGGACCCCACACAGCCTTCCTGAAGACACTGGAGGGTATAAATGTATCTCCAAACACCATCATATTGGGTGACTTCCACTACCCGAATATAGACTGGGAACATTACTCAAGCCCTAACTTTCTAGCCCAACAGTTCCTGGAGTTCATAAATTCAAATGCCATGGAACAGCTAGTCACTGTTCCCATGAGAGGAGAAAATATGCTAGATCTCATTATCACAAACATGGGGACAAAATGCTCCACACCGGAAGTATATCCCTCATTGGTGAGATCTGATCATAAACTAATCTCACTGGAAATCCACATCCCGCCCCCACCCCAAACAAAAAAGACCACAGTGAAGAACTTCTCTAAAGCAAACTTCACACTACTCAAGACTGGTGTGGTATACTTCAAGGCCCCTGAGCCAGTGGAAACCACAACCCAAGCTGCAGAAGCCCTTACAAATGCCTTCTATGTACACCTCCAGGACTGCATGGATCAGGCAATCCCAAATAAAACTAAGACTCTTTCCACAAAGGGCAAACGTCCAGTCTGGTGGAACCCAGCCATTAACAAACTTTACAATAAGAGGAGAAAGCTATTACATGATAGAACAAAATCCATAAAAGGGAAGTCACCCCTGATCATTATTAGTAAAAAAAATACGAGCACTCATAAAATCAACCAAGGCCAATTTTGAGAGAAAAATTGCCATGGATTCAAAGGACAATCATAAGACCTTTTTCAGCTATGTTAGGAACCTGGGTGGAAACTCTCAGATATGCTCAGAATTAGTCCAAAATGATACAAAAATCACTGAACCCACAGACATTGCCAACATACTGGCAGACAGGTTCAGTGCAAACTTCACCCCCTCTCCCCCCCTAAAGGAGAGATAACTATCCCAGCAGAGTGTAGCCTCCCAGACATCTCAAATGCACAGGTGAAAGCTGCTCTCTCTAAAGCTAAAAACACAGCATCAAAGGGACCGGATGGTGTCCCCAGCTGTGTGCTACACGAGCTAAATGAGGAATTAAACCCGCACATAAGGCAGCTGTTTAATCTTAGCCTTACCACAGGATATGTGCCCAAGGAGTGGCGTATGGCAACTGTGGTCCCACTCCACAAAGGCGGTGCCTCTACGGACCCTGGTAATTACCGCCCCATAAGCTTAACAAGTCTAGTCTGCAAAGCTATGGAGAGGATCATAATGGAGCTCATAAACAAAGATATAGGGGACTTGCAGTCATTGGACCCGACCCAGTTTGGCTTCGTCAAGGGCAGATCATGCCTTCTGAACTTGGTTGACTTCTTCGAAACAGTCACCAAGGCCACTGATGAGGGAAAGGCAGTCCATACAGCCTACCTTGACCTTGCAAAGGCTTTCGACACAATACCCCACTTGGGTATTGTAGAAAAACTTACCAGCTTAAATGTAAACCCATATGTCACAAGATGGGTTGCAAACTGGCTTAAGGACAGAACCCACAGGGTTAGAGTTGCTGGCGCTATGTCAGACTCCAAGCCGGTCACAAGTGGTGTCCCACAGGGCTCGGTCCTTGGCCCCCTATTGTTCGGCATCTACTTCTCAGAAGTACAGGCCAACATGGGAGGACTTTGGCTGACAAAGTTTGCAGGCGACTGCAAACTGGGCCATAGTGGAAAGTGCATCGGACACGGATATCCTTCAGAAGGGACTCACGGAAACAGATAGCTGGTGCCAGAGCCATGGCCTGAAGTTAAACGCCAAAAAATGTATAGTCATACCCTTCGGGAAAAACAAGGTAACCCCAAGCTACCATATAGGTGGCAATCCACTAAGCACAGAAGAGGTTATCAGGGACCTGGGGACCCAGGTTGACAGTGGCCTTTCTTTTGACACTCACGTTGCTAAAGTGGTTAGAAAGACCTTCTACATTGCCCACCTGATCATGAAGGGATTCACATCCAGATCTAGTGAGGTCATTGTTCCCCTATACTTCACTTATCAGACCAATGATCGAGTACAATGCCCCATTCGGGATGTATCTCACCCGACATCTGCAGCAATTGGAGAGACCCCAAAAGTTCCTCACCAAAAGGATAAAGGGACTCCAAAATCTGTCATATGCTGCCAGATTGAAGAAACTCCAGCTCTATTCAGTCGCATACCGTCTGCTCAGAGGTGACATGTGCCTGACATACAAGGCCATGTCCAACCCGAATTAATGGACATGCTCCACCTCAAAAATCCAAATCCACCAAAACCACTAGAGCAAGCAACTTAAACCTTAGCATGGATATAAATAGGACGTGCTGGAGGGATAGATTTATCACTCAGAGACTCCCTATGCTGTGGAATAAAATCCCGGTCCACGTGAGGCAGAGCACCTCGCTGGCTCTGTTCAAGAGAAATCTTGACCTGTGGATGGGAGATCGTTGGTTTACCCCGGGAATCATCTCTGTGTCACTGCTGGACAGAGGCACAACAAACTAATGGGCACAGTATTTTTTCATATAAGGGGTGGTGTAAGCCACAAAACTTTGGGCTAGGCTTATAAATGCCTTAGGGCAGATAGCCTAGTATAAACCTATGAACCTATGAACCTATGAGTGAGTTTTAAGGGAAGGCAGGAATTGAACAATTTACATAATGCTGTATTGATGATAGTTATACAAAAGTATAGATTTGATGTATAATGTTTGTAACTGGGAACGTGTCATTATGGTTTGTTTTCTTTTTGTGGATGTCTTAGGTGACAATTCAATAAAGGTGTTAAAAAAGAATGAGCTGTCAAAATCAGACTGGTCAAGCCTTACCTTGTGGCAAGGAGAACATACAACAAATGGCTGGTTACAATGGAAAAGGTTACATGTCTTCCAAAAGGTATCCTGAAGCAACATGGAAAAGAAAGTTGAGTTGACTGTTAAAATAAGTACTGAACTTACAGAATACTTAACTGCATAATTTGATGACAAATTTTGGATCCATTTTTTTGTTCGGTCAAATTCCCCTGCTCAATGCATCTGCTAGCAGATTTTGCATATCTTAAACATGAATTGCCAGCAGCTGGTGAGTGTGTTGCACAGCTGTTTCCAAATTTGAATTGCTTCTTTGAAAATGGAATGATTCAGTCCTTTCTTCCTTGCACATATAGCACACCACTGTCATTTGTCTGCACTGATCTGAGGGTGATATGGCCAACAGCTATTCTGTAAGGCTGTCACAGCCAGCATAATGCCTTCATCTCCTTCAGGATGATGTCAAGTGATTTTTCTAGTTGAGACTAATGGCCTAAGAGTGTTAAGTCACTGATGTAGGCTCCCAAGTCATAATCTGAAGAATATATGGTCGTAATGTAAACTTTGAATAGAAAAAATAAAATTCTTGTCTAAGCTGTCCATAGCAGTCCACCATAGAATTTTTTTAAATTATATCCTGTGTTACAGAATCCATCATCTCCAGAGAATCTGTAGACTGGTTCTAATGTTTCTGAGGTGCCCTTATGTCCTCAGTACAAACTCTTGCCTACAGGACCAGAAGAATGAAGACACACAGTATTTGCAAATACTATTTTATTGTGATGAATTGTTGCTAAGAAAAACTAACATAATTGCAAAGTACCGATGGGCTCTCTTCACCATCAAATGCATAGCATTTTCCAAGTAGATATCATCAGAAAATACAGTGTTAAATTAACAGGAAACATCATGGAGTTAATCCAGTGAGCCACTTTACTCAACACAGGAAAATTCACCTCAAAAAACAGTCAGACAAAGGGAAACTAACCTATACACATGCTGCCGCTGTTGATGGACTATGAGGAATTTGAGGTACATTTTTGTGTGATGGTTGCACTGGAAAGTACAGTTGTGTAAGTTAACTTACCATAATAGTACACATTCAAATAGCTCACTGTTGCAGTAGCCATAAATATATGAGAAGTATCCTTCCAAGGATATTACATGTCCAGAGAGTCCACAAAGCTCTAGGGTCCTTCCTCATATACTGTACATCCAGCCTTAGCATGAGATGACAAGCTGATCTAAGAGGGATGTACTGGTATGCCAACATTCAGGGATTTCCTGCCCAAAAGAAAGATAGGCTGAAGCCTAAAGCTCTAAGGAAATTATGTCATGCCAAGTCATAAGAACAAAAGTAAAGTTAGGAATATCCCACTCTGGCCAAAGAAAGAGCAAAGCAGAAGGTTGATGGAGGTAAGGTGCTAGTACTACAACAATGATTTATTCTAATTTCTATTGTTACAGTACATTAACTTGTACAACTGTGCAACATTCTTCAACAGATCATTGTTTTGGTAGCCATAACTAGATGAGATAATTCCCAGATCGCAGAAAGAAACAGTGGATAGAAAAGTGTCAGAGTCTTGGAGCTCCTGGAGTATAGCTTCAGCAAAACCTACTCTAGCTCTAGAAACTTAGTCTAGCTTGTAGTGCTTAGTGAAAGTGTGCCTTGAGGACCAAGTACCCATATACAGAAGAGATCTAAAGTCAATCCCTTTTAAAAAGGCCTCAGAAATAGCCACAGCTCTGGTAGAGTGAGCCTTGACATTTGAGTTGAACTTTTGACATGGTCTGAGTAACAAATCTGAAGTGCCTAAATTAACCACCTAGAAATAGTTTGCTTATATACTGAATAAACTTTTTCATGCCATTAAAGGAAATAAAAAGCTGTTTACACTTTCTAAAATCTTTAATCCTATCTACATAAAACCTTAACTGTCTTTGGACATCTAGAGTATGAAGCAATCTTCCTCCTCTGCTTTTGGATTCAGGGTAGAACAGATGGAGATGAACTGTCTGGTTGAAAGTAAATTCAGAAACCAACTCTGGCTTAAATTAAGGGTTGGTTCTAAGACCTACTGTGTTTTTATGAAAGATCAAAAAGGTTGAGTAGACATTAGGGCCTGTAATTCCAATCCCATCAAGCACAAGTCATAGCAATAAGCAAAATAGTCTTCCATGTAAAAAACAAGTGTAAAAAACTGGCTGAAGGTTCAAGCAGAGAGAGTGTTAGCTTCTCCATCACAAAGTTCAGATCTCAAGGAGGTGTCACCTGTTTTGTAGGTTATCTAATTCCTTTAAAAAATGTTTAACTTGAAATCATGAAGAAAGGGGGATCTAGAGGCAGACAAGCAGAAATGGCTGAAAGCAATTCATTCAGGTACTGAAGAACTAGAGGAAGCTCTGCTTCTGAAAAGTCTTATTCCATATTATGGCACCAACCAGAAATGTTTCCTTGCTTGCTTTAATATCTTTGCATGTCCTCAGACCATAAACATGCCTAAGTGGAAAAGAAAAACCTATCATTAGCACAGTTAAATGAAGATTTTGAATGTTGGCACGGGTAAGGGATCTCTTGCCTTGCTTGAGCATGTCCACTCTGTGAGGTAGTTTTTGGTAATTGCCTCTGGCACAAAAAGGGATCACCATTGTTGTCTGGGTCAAAAATGCATCTCTGGCAAATTTCTATTGATCTTTCAATGGACTTTCAATATCAGAAGAAAGAGGATGGCATAAAGGAACGTTCTCTTCCAACGGAAAGAGAATGTGCCTGTTTTCTAGGCCTTTCTACAACAGAAATGTTTTGCCTTTAGAGATAGTAAGCAAACAGATATATCTGAGGAGTGGTCCACTGGTGGATAATCTCCTGGATGACCTCTGGGAGTAGCATCCACCAGTGAGGGTCTACAGGTTCATCATACATAAATACTAACTAGCTGCCCTTGTGAGGCATTTTAAGCCTAGCCAGTTTATTTTTGGTGCTCAAATTAATGCATCCCATGAGACTGGTCTTGCCCGTCCCATGCTCAATAATTATACATTACCCCTAATGAGAATAACTGGGATCATACCAGAGAAATCTGAGGGACCCATGGATAACATGCAGCATTTAGGAGCTGCCTCTATCCATTAGTAGTAGAGGGTCAGTCCTGAGGTAAAGTTTTTTTTTCTCCATTCACAGATCAAAGTTGTGCATGAATATGGGCAGGGAGAAGCTTTGTTTTAAGTTCACGTGGAGTCTAGTCCAGAACAGTGGTATGCGAGATATACCTTCCCCTCCAAACCATTCTACTGATGTTGCAGATGAGCTTTAAATTCTTAGACTGAGTATTGCTGATGACATTTGACTCAATGATGTGCAGTATATTCATCAGTATTGTATGCCAGACACAGTTCTCCTCTTAGCAATCTGTAGGATGCAGACTATAATGACAGGGCTTTCAGTTGGTCCATGTAGAACATATTGTTTAGGCCTTGTATCTTATATTAAATATGTCTGTGGGCATTTCAATTGTTGCATGAGTCTGGGGAGATGCATGTTGTAGGGGGCATTCTATTCAATGAATGGACTAATGAGGGCCGAGTAAATGGGGAAAAAAAACACAATAGATCTTCTCAAAAGTGTCTGCTCTTGTGTTCTTTTATGATGGAATGCACATTGCCTGAAGAGTAAGACTGTGCTGTACTGTCATTTCCTAGGCAGTCATGGCTAGTCTGCAAAGGGAATAAGGATCTTGTCTCTCCTTGTTTGTTTGTATACCACATCACTAAATGTTGCCTGTTATCACTAACATGGGTCCAAGTGTCCACTGCTAATTTAGGGCTTTCACAGCTTTTATTAGGGTCACTATTTCCTTAACATTTATGTGTTTGCATCTGAAATGAGGATTCCACATGCCTTGGATGTTTGCATCTTGACAAACTGCCCTCATGGAAAACCTGAGATGTGTGGTGACTGACTGAGGAGGAGATGGGTGAGTAAGGGAAAGGTCTGAATTTAGTAGGACTTGACTGGTCTACCACAAGTGTCTCTTCCTGATCAGACTGAGAACAGGAATTGAGAATGTTTAAATAGATGAAGGTGTCAGGTCCACCCAAACAGATTTGAGGTACCACTGAATTTTCCTCAAATAAATCCATTAGAATGGAATAAGTCATATAGCCTAAAATACTAGGAATTCTGTTGCTATGGACATATTTTGATGAGTCATATTTAAGACGTCCTTTTCTCTGGGGGTAGGAAAGCTGTCAGAGAGGTTTCTAGAAGACATCCTAGGAAGGCTAACCTGTAAGAAAGGGTTAAGATTGCCTTTTTCTGGTTTAGTTTGAAACCTTAGTTGCTGAAAAGATAAACAGTGAAGTAAGGAGATGGCAGAGTGTCTTGGAGAATAAATACGGCAATCATCCCAGTTGGGGTAAATACAGATGCCTTTGAGTCTACAAAAGGCTGTCTGGAGCAAGGCACTTTATGAAGATTTTTGGCATGGTGAAAGACCAGATGGAAAATATGCAAAATGAAAGTGCAATCCCAAGGCATACGCTGATGACAGTCTCTGGTACTATGGATAACCAAAAACTAATTTAAAGATGTTATTTTTAACTCCCACTTTACCTTCTAGCAACACATTTTCTCTGCAAAGTGTGTGCAACCTTGTGACCTTTTCTCTTGTAAACGGAGATAAAAAAAGAAGGGAAATGCATGACTCTCCTGTCGGGAATATAAAATATAACCTCTTGCATCTGCTGAACTTACAGGTCATACAATGTAATTATAGTCTACTTCAAAGAAGCAGCTGACAAGAACTGTGAAAAGACAGCAAAGTAAAATGAAGAAAGTTAAGAGATACCATGGATTAACAGTTTCTATTGCTTCTTGGCTGATTTACTTAAGTCCTTGTCATTTACATCTAAAACCAATGGTTTAGTTACCTTTTCTATGGAAAAGCAAAACAACTAACATAAAGTGATATAGTATTTTCATAAATAAAAAAGATGTATTGATTTCTGGGTTACAGGAAAGAAATGAGGACCTGAAATGTATATAAATATTCAAGGATGGCCTTTGTCTTGTCTTTTCTTGAAAGATATTGAGGTTCCCCTTCTTTGGGGCAGGCTTACAACTCACATTAAGCAGAGCCCTTCCCTGGTCTTCTTCAAAAGCAGTTTGGATCAATGGATAGGGAATCACAAATTCACACCTGGTATAGTGCCTATGTCCCTTATGGACAGGGGTAATCTGTAAGATTCTCAATGTTCAAGCACAAATCCATGCCATCCTCTTGCCCCTAGGGGCCATATATAGGGTAAAATGGGTTATACTGGCTAGACTTGTAGGGGCCCTTAAGCCGTTAGCTTAGTAATCTCCTATGAACCTATGACTACTTTCCTGAAAGTTTGCTGTCTGCAATTGCTGCCTGCTATCTTCAAGAAACTTACAATAATAAGGATTCAGTACTGTTTTTAAGCTACAGGTGGTTTACATGTATGCAGCTAGCATAAATATTTTTTATGTAAATATTCCTGTCTATGTAACTGTTATTCTGATATTCATTGTGCAGTTTGTTATTCATCTGCATCTTAACTGTTTGCCTTATCATTTAATGAAATTTTATTTATTCATTTTAAGGTCTTGTGGCTGATCTTTTTATCATGCAAGTATTTTTGCTATTTACTATCTGAGAGTAAGGTTATCATTTGACATTCCAGGTTAACCAGCCTCATCTCCCATCTCCAGTTTGTTAAATTGTTTGGGATTATCACAAATGAAAATATTAATGTGTATAAATTCATATTTGTCTTAATTAAGACTGTCAAGTAACTGGTAGTCTCTGGTCATTCCAGGGTGCTGGCTGTACTGCTGAGCCAGGAAGAAAACTGTATCAGATAGGAGAATCATGCCAAACTTTCCCATGGATTGCTCGCGTGTGTGTGTGTGTGTGTATATACATATGAAAATAACCTCTCTGAAAATAAGTTACCTTGGGTAGGATGCACTAGAGAGAGTGGTGAGAAAAGGGCCTAGGGGTGGTAGGCCAAAAATGTAGCATTGTAAGTGAACTGCGTACAGTCTAAACTGGAGCTGAAACTCATAGCCAAGATAGTAGTGCATACTCCCTTTATACTCTTGGGGCCACTTAGAGTTTTGTGAACTGATTACTGAGTTAGGCGTCTATGTACTTTCTCAAGTGCGATAGCCTATTTTCTGTGTTAAAAGTGTTTATTTGCTGTTTTTGACTTAACTTTTTGAAAAAAAAAAAAATCCTATCCCTATACTTATTTCCCGCCTTTCTAGATCTAGTAAAGTCCAGTTTTCAGATTTTGCTGAATTCTGGGCTGTTTTGTAAGTTCCTGTGGTGCCCAGACCTTTCTAAGATAGAGGGAAGCTTCTCTGTTCATCAGTGAGACTGGTAAACTTTGGAACAGCCTATCTGTCGCTGGAGGAGCGCTTTCAACCCAGAAACTGTAGTTTTATTGGCCGTTTTGGACTATTTCTATCCCTTTCATCTTTATGCACCACTTAGCTAGGATTAAACTATTCCCAGCGCCATAAAGTCTCCTCTTTAGTTTTTCCCTTGGAACTAGCCAGATTCTTAGTTTTAGCACTTGAATTTGCTTCCTCGTGCTCAGCACTGGTTCAGAACTTGTTGTAAGCACTATACAAGTTATAAACTACTACAGTACTCAACCTTCCTCATTACCTAGAGGAAAACAGTTTTTTGTACTTATCTTCCTCAATTGCTTAGAGGATTACAGCTCTTGTACTCACCCTCCTCAGATGTCTATTCAGGCATGTCCAAGAGACAGCTCCTGGTGTTCTCTCCTGTCTACCTGATGAATCTGGGCATCTTGGGGCAATGTAACAATTGCATCATGTACACCGACAACCCTCTCCTCCTACCACCCAACACTACAACCTGTGAGAGATGCATTTATCTAGCCAAACTGGAGGCAAAGCTCACTCAACCCAAGACTGAACTTGTCAGTCAGGAGGAGAAGACAAACACCCACTCCACACCACACACACCATATAGTCCCGGTACATCTACACCAACAAGACCCACACATAGATACACAAAATCATTTTCGGAGGCTCTCAATAAGAATCGACTCAAATAACAGAGACCTACAAATCAGAAATGCAAGCAACCTCCAGCCCTCAACACAACCCAAAAGACACATAAAGTACAGTTTTGTACCTACCATAAATGTAGATGTCCGATAGGTATGCATCTGCAGTCCTAACATATGGGTTGTCCTGCCTCAGGCAGCCCTTCGGTCGGCCGGATTCCAAAGTCTGGGTCTGGCCTCGGCTGATGTCGCACTTCACCCGACGTCATAGCTGCTGTTTATTGGGTATAAAGGCATCAGCCGACGCCATTTCCCTCAGTGTTTCTTGCCCCAGATGCCAGGTGCCCTCTAGGAAGGCTAAATTTGGATAAATGCAAATAATTCCAAACAGTAGAGAGCAAACAATATAAAAAAATATATATATACATATATACAAACAAATACACCATAATAGATTCCCCCAGCTAGCTAAAAGAGGGGTAAATATCCTAGGAATACCACAGAGGGGAAGGAGGGTGGGTAATCCTGACTGCAGATGCATACCTATCGGACATCTACATTTATGGTAGGTACAAAACTGTACTATGTCCTTCAAGGATGCATCTGCAGTCCTAACATACGGGTAGAATACCATAGCCAAACTGGGGGAGGAGGCACTAAGATAAAGATGGTGTAGTTAAGATCCCTTGCAAAACAGCAGTTGCAAAACCTGCTCGGGATCTAGAGTATAAGGGAAGATTATAATATTTGGCAAATGTATGCACGGAGCTCCAAGTAGCAGCTTCTAAAATGTCTTTGGTAGCCACTCCTCGTAGGAAAGCTGTAGTGGTGGCTGTAGCTCTTGTGGAATGAGGTCTGATATTTTCAGGAGTTGTCTTTCCATGAAAAGAGTAGCAAAATCGAATGCAATTTCCTATCCATTTTGAGATTGTCTGTTTTGAAATTGCTTTTCCTTGCATTCCTGTTGCATATGCTACCAGAAGCTGGTCAGTTTTTCTGCTGGTCTTAGTTCTGTCCAGATAGTAGCGTAATTGTCTGTGCACATCCAAGGTATGTAGCAGTCTTTCCCCCCTGTTCTGTGGGTTGGGGAAGAATGTAGGTAAATGAATCGCTTGGTTCAATGATGCTCTGGAGACCACTTTTGGCATAAAGGTAGGGTTAGTTCTCAGAAAGACTCTGTCCTGATGGAAGATAAGGAAGGGTTGTACTGCCATTAATGCCTGTAACTCAGATACCCTTCTTGCTGAAGTGATTGCTAGCAGGAAAGCAGTTTTCCAAGACAAGAACTGTAATTCTGTTGTTGCTGCTGGTTCAAAAGGGGGAAGTGTTAACTTTTCCAGCACAAAGTTGAGATCCCATGTAGGTAAAGGTGGTTTCCTTGGAGGTTTTACATTTTTGATTCCTCTCAGGAACTGCCTGAGTAGAGGATGAGAGAAGACGGGAGGATCCATGTTGTATTCTGCTGAAATTGCTGATGCATGAATCTTAATGGAGGAGTAAGACAGGCCATTGTGGAACAGTTCTGCTAAATATTCCAGGATGTGTGCTATGTTTGCCAATGAGACATTTTCTCCCTTTGCTGCACTCCAAATGAGGTATCTTTTCCACTTGGCTGAATAAGTCTTCCTTGTGGAGGGTCTGCATGCCTCCAGGATAATGTCCTTAACCCTCTGAGATAAACCTGGGTTATTTTGTTTTATGCAATATTCCAAGCAGCTAGCTGCAGTGTTTTCAAGTTTGGATGTAGGATCTTGTAGTTGTCCTGTGTTAGAAGTAAGGGACATAGAGGTAGAGGCCATGCGTGTGTCCGAGACATGCTTCTCAGTAGCGGGTACCAATGTTGCCTCGGCCAGTCTGGAGCTATCAGGATTGCCCTTGGCTGATCCTCTCTGATCTTCAGTAGAACTTTGTACATCAAGGGAAGAGGTGGAAATGCATATGCTGTCAGGTTTTTTCAGCTGAAGGAAAGGGAGTCCACCCTCCAAGCAAGTGGGTGGTATGCTCTTGTGCAGAATTTCTTCAATTGGTGGTTGTGTGGGGAGGCGAACAGGTCTATCTCTGGTAGTCCCCATTTCTTTGTTATGGCTTTGAAGATTTCTGGATGCAGCATCCATTCGTGAGCATCTGTGGTAGTTCTGCTTAAGGTGTCTGCTAGAGAATTTTCTTTTCCTGGTACAAATCTGGCCTGAAGTTGAATGTTGAGATTCAGGGCCACATTCCACAGGTCCATTGCCATCCGGCATAGAGGATATGAATGTGTACCTCCCTGTTTGTTGATGTACCACACGACTGTGGTATTGTTCGTCCTTATCAGCAGATGACCCTGTTGAAGGAGTGGTCTGAATGCCTGGATCGCATGTTTTACTGCCAGCATCTCCTTTAGATTTATGTGTAGATTCAGCTGGTCTTGGGTCCATAGGCCTTGTATACACTTGTCCACCATGTGTGCCCCCCATCCTAGGTCTGAGGCATCCGTGGTGTTGGTCTGGCTTGGATGAGGTTTGTGGAAAGGCAAGCCTCTGTTCAACTGACAGGCCTGAGCCCACCACAGGAATTCTTGCTTCAGGCATGGAATTATTGGAATCTGGGCTTCTAGACTGTGCTTGTGTTGAGACCATACATTCCTTAGGTACCATTGTAGCTTTCTCATATGCAGCCTGGCATGCGGAACCAATATTATGCAGGATGCCATGTAGCCCAGGGCTTGCAGGATTTTCCTTGCAGTAAGCTGAGTTTGTGTTGTTAATGTCATGAAGTAGACTGGTAGTTGCTTTTGTTTTTCTTCTGTGAGAAAAGCCATCTGAGTTGATGTATCCAGTACTGCACCCAAGAATGTTATCCTTTGGGATGGTACTAGTCTCGACTTTTGCATGTTGACTGTGTATCCCAAGGCTTGCAACAGTTGTATGACATTTTCCAAATCTTTTGTTAATTTTGCCTTGTTGTCCGCTTGTATTAGGCAGTCGTCCAGGTATGGGTAAATTTGAATTCCCTGAAGCCTGCAATGAGCAATTACTGATGCCAGGCATTTCGTGAATACTCTGGGCGCAGTAGATAAGCCAAAAGGCAATGCTGAGAATTGATAATGCTCTGATCCTGCAAGAAATCTGAGGTGTCTTCTGCAATCTGGTCATATAGGGACGTGCAGGTATACCTCCTTGAGATCTAGAGTCACCAGCCAAGACTCCTTGCCCAGCATGGGAAGAAGCTGCTGGAGGGTCAGCATTTTGTATGTGTTCAGTGCGGACAAGTCTAGAATAGGTCTCCATTGATTTTCTTTTCTTGGTACAAGGAAAAGCCTGGAGTAAAATCCTTGGCCTTGTTCCATAGGTGGTACCTCTTCTATAGCTCTCTTCCTTAGTAAGTTGTTGATTTGTCTTAGAGCGTCTGTTTTTTGGCTTGGTGGTAGGTTTGGCATTCCTCTCTTTTTTGGTAGAGTGTGGAAGTGAAACCTGTAGCCCTTGTCTATTGTTTGTAAAGTCCATTTGTCTCCTGTAATGTAATGCCAGTTGTCGGAAAATAAAGCTAGCTTTCCGCCCAAGGGTGCTTCCAGTTGTTCCCTGGTAGGCGGAACTAGAGCCAAGTCATTGTGTCTGCCCTGTGGAAGTGGTTGTAGTTGAATCTGTGGCAGTACTTCTCTGGTTGGTAGGTTGCCACTGACGCCCCCTGTAGGCACCCCTAGATTGACCTCTGCCTCTTGGGCATCTATTTCTGCCTCTTTGCGCTCTGGAGTTGTCTGGAAAGGACCAATTCTTCGAAGGCCAATTTCTGCTAAACCTCGGAGGTTGGACCTGTAAGAAATCCTTGACTGTTTGGACAGATTTTGCTTTTTCTTCCACCTTCTTTAGAACCTCCCGTGCAGGGGAGCCAAACAAACTTTGTTTCTCCATGGGAGCATCTAGGAGTTTTGACTTAACATGGTCTGGTAAGGATTGTTCTTTTAACCAGGCATGCCTTCGAATCACTGTTCCAGTCATAGCTGATCTAAAGGAAGCCTCCAGTGCATCATAGCCACATTTTAAGAAATGGTTACTGACCTGCTGAGAGTTATGTGCCAAATCCTGAAGAGACTTGCGGTCTATAGGTTCAGGAGAAGACAGTTTTTTATTTAGCTGGTCTAACAAAAATTCCTGGTACTGAATCATGTGAAATTGACAGTTCAAGGCCCTGGCCGAAAGAGTAGCAGAAGTATAAACCTTTTTACCCAATCTCTCTAATGCTCTAGATTCCCTTTCAGAGGGAAGAGGGTTTTTGGCAGAGGCAGCTGCCACACCTTTAGGGCCCTGTGAAATGGTTTCAGGGTCTGCAACAGGAGCCTTATACAAATGGTAGTGTGTGTCCGGGACCCTGTAATATCTGTCTGGCTAGGCAGGGGCCGAAGGAAGAGAATCAGGGGCAGTACAGGCATCATTATATGTATCATCAACAACTGTTAGTACTGGCGGAATGGCTAAAGGCCTATGCTGTGGTAAGTGTAAAAAGGTCCTTAGCCTTTTCCTTGAATCTGAAAAATCCTGGCCCTGCCATTGGAAGTGTTCCCTCATAGCATGCAAGGTTTCCCCAAAGGAAAATTCTTCAGGAGGAGAAGCAGAAGGAATGGAATCTTCTGCATCAGAATCCTCATAAGGAGAATATGGGCCTTCGTGAGGGTCTGAAATGTCTGAGTCATCCGAGGAATAATCTGTAGAGACAAGTTCTGGGGGGTCAGACCTAGGCCTCTTATCTGGAGGGGGCTGAGAGGCCCTGTCTGGGAGAGGTTGGGATCCCCTGATCAAAGAAATGAGATCCTCAGCCAGGCTGAGTATTTGGGAACTAGAGGTAGGCCTATGTGAAGGAGTTTTAGCAGGTAAGGCCTTAGAAGATTTAGCTGTTTAGCCCTGGCAAAAGCCTTGATAGACATAGAAGCAGGGGGTCTAGCAGCCCCACGTGCAGGGGTAGATATGTCTAAAGGAATAGTGTCTGTCAAATCCTGTGTGCCTGCTTCTGTAGCAATAAATTCAGTAGCAGATTCAGCCATGTTCTGTGAGGCCTCGGCTATCGGAGGCATGCTTTCGGCCGAAGGAAGAACCGGGGGCTCGGTTTCAGCCGAAACCGAGACACTCGTGGTTGGCCTAACCGTGGTTTCAGCCGAAACCGTGGGCCGCAAATGTCGGTCCTTTTCCTTGCGCTTTTTAGCTAATTGAGTAGTCGGAGTCTCCAACGGCATTTTGTATGCAAAAGCGGGACCAAAAAACTCCTCTGCAAACTCCGACCGACGTCTAAGTGTCCGTCGGTTGAAGGAAGCACAGGCTAGACAAGCTGATACGTTGTGGTCTGGGCCTAAGCAAGGAAGGCAGTAAGAGTGGAAATCCTTATGAGGTATTTGTTTCCCACAAGTTAAACAATTATTTACTTTGTCTGACATCGGCTGAGGCAAGAAAGAGTCCCCAACGGGGTACTTAGCTTTTTAGAAGTCTTCGGTATTAGAAATCTCTGGATCTGACCGACCGGCACTTGCGAACAGCTTCTGCTTCTGGCACCGCACGGCAAGAAAGACTGAGCAAAATGGCGTCGGCTGATGCCTTTATACCCAATAAACAGCAGCTATGACGTCGGGTGAAGTGCGACATCAGCCGAGGCCAGACCCAGACTTTGGAATCCGGCCGACCGAAGGGCTGCCTGAGGCAGGACAACCCATATGTTAGGACTGCAGATGCATCCTTGAAGGACATCACACAGACTAAGTGTGCCACTCAACCACTGCCCATAAGGCAAAACTATGTACCAAATACATTGGTCATAGGTGACTCTATAGTCAGGCACACTGATGTTCCACTCACCAGACTAGACAAGGAGAAGGTTACTGTTAGCTGCCTATCGGGTGCCACGCACTCAGGTCACTCCACAACAAGTACAAATATGACTCAGTCATTGTCCATGTTGGTGTGAATGACCTGAGATGTACCTCCCTGGATTACATGAAAAGAAACATGGAGGAGCTCTCTGATCTTGTAATCCAGGCAGGTATGACCCTAGCCCTGAGTAGCATCCTACCTTCGCCCAGAATGATACCACAATACAAGGACAAAATGATTGACTTCAACAATTGGCTAAACTTCTGGTGTCATTCAAAGGGGATCCAATATTTGTCTCCCTGGGATGACATGGCTGACAGGCCACGATGCTTTGCCAGAAATGCCCTGCACCTGTCGCCCCTGGGATTCCGGATACTGGCTAAGGCTCTTGCCACCCATATAGTGCCTTTTTTAAGCAAAGCTCAAAAAACAAAACCACCACCGTAACTGATATGGGCAAGCAAAAACTGAGGGCAATGCTACTCACCAGTAGAAGTCTAAACCTCAAAATGGACTCACTATAGGCACTCCTTAAAATGGAGGATATCGATATCTGTGCAGTGACTGAAACCTGGTTCAAGGCTCCAGAGAGTACCCCTGCATTACCAGGATATAACTCATACCATACCTTTTGGCCATCAAACCAGGACAGGAACACCATGGGAGGAGGTGTGTCCACATTCATTAAGGAAAACCACACCTCCAGGCGAGTTGCCCAGCATAATTCATCTAAAATTATACAAGTGAAACTAACTCTGTGCAAAACTGCAATCCATATTGGAGCTTGCTACAGATCCCCCACCATGTCCCAGGATTTCCACTCCTCTTTTCTTGATATAATAGAGAATATTGGGGTCCAACCAAACACCCTAATATTGGAAGATTTCAACTACCCCACCACTGACTGGGAAAAAAAGAAGTTATGTACCTACCATAAGGTTCCATGTTAGTTGTCCTTCATCTCACCTTCCTTCTTGCTGGATGGGTTCAGAACCAATCCTCAGCTCCGACTCAGCCACTTACTATAGCCTGAGAGCTCTTTACCGGCTTGAGGCTACCCCTTATCCCAGAATGCCCAACGTCAGCTACCCACATCTCGTTTGAGATAGCTCACACTAGACATAATTATAGAAGATAATCCATTAATAAACCTGGATATACAGTTAATTATCATGGTTTGGTTGGGAAGCAACTAATAACAAAACAAATTAGCCAGTGAAACCATTGAGAAACTCCTCTCAATCCTCGAGGAAGGGGAACGGAGGGAGAGATGCAAGAAGGAAGGTGAGATAAAGGACAACTAACATGGAACGTTATGGTATTTACATAACTTCTTTATGTTAAGTTGTCCAATCTCACCTTAGTTCTTGCTGAATGGGACAGCGTCCCTAGCACCTCAATCCTGGGTGGCTCATTGGAACAGACTCTTCAGAACCGTGGAACCAAAGGAAACCCTGCCCCAGGAGACCACATCTACTTTATAATGAGAAATGAATGTATGAGGATCTGCCCAAGTAGATGCTGCACAAATTGAATCTATGGGCAATCTAGACTGAAACGCTACCAAAGTAGCTACTGATCTGGTTGAATGACCTTTGGGTTTTGTTGGAAGATCTTTTTGCCGCAAATGGTAGGTAGGGGCTATTGGTGTCTGATAACCATTTTGACAATGTTACTTTAGAAAGTGAAAGGCCATGTTTATTGTTAGCAAATAAAAGGAACAACTGATCTGATTTTCTCATCTCTTTAGTTCTATGGAGATAGAAATGCAGTTGTCTATGCACATCCAATTGGTTTAATCTGTATTCTGCCTTGTTGGAATGATTAGGGAAAAAGACAGGAAGGTCAATGGATTGATTCAAATTGTGTTCTGAACAAACTTTAGGTAGAAAAGATAGGTTGGTTCTCAGAAAAACTCTGTCTTTGTGAAAAACTAGGTATGGAGGGCGAACACATCGTGGATGAAGTTCTGAAACATGTCTGGCAGAAGTAATAGCAACTAAGAAAAGAGTTTTCCAAGAGAGAAATTTTAAGAAACATGATGCTGCTGGTTCAAAGGGTGGCATTATCAAGGAGGCCAGAACCAAATTGAGATCCCAAGGTGGAAGGGGCTCTTTCACTGGGGGTATAAGTAGAGATGTACCTCTCATGAAGGCCTTACAGAGTTTGTGAGACATTATGCTGGAGTTAGAAACTCCAACGTGAAAATTTGAAATGGCAGCTAGTTGTACTCTGATGGTAGCAGCCGCTGCACCACAATGAAACAGTTCTGCTAAGAAATCCAAAATCTCGTGTACAGGACCTGTAAAAGAATCAAAATTCCTGGATTCTGTCCAGTAAGAGAATCTTTACCATTTGCTAGCATAGACATTCTTTGTATATGTCTTATGGGAGGAAACAATAATATCACGCACTGCTGGGGAAATATTGGGGAGCCTGGCTAGGATTGGAAGTGGAGTAACCAAGCTGTGAGCTTGAGAGACTGGAGAGATTGGTGTAGACTGCCTGACTGATGAATTAAGAGGTCTGGTACTGTGTCCAGAATCCAAGGCTGGGCTAGAAGGTGGGGGTGAAGGTAAGTACAGTTGTGTACTACCATAAATGTAGATGTTCAAGTGTATTCACTGTTGCAGTCATTACACTTGGGTTATCCTGCTGGCAGGCTACTCGCAGTCGGCCTGAATTCCAAAGTCCTTGTCTGACATCGGTTGCTGTCACCTCTTCCCTGATGTCAGTGCGCCAGGGGTATAAAAGATGCAGCCAATGCCATTTTCTTCAGTTTTTCTTGCCCCAGATGTAAGGTGCCCCCAAAAGGGTAGGCTAAAAAACATTGCTTATAAAAGCATGCACTAAAATAAACAATACCTTCATCTACAAGCAAATACATCACATAGGTTGTATAGGAGAGAGAAGTACAGATAAGTCCCAGCAAAGAAAGGGGGATGGCGGGTGGGTAACCTGGACTGCAACAGTGAATAAACCCAAACATCTACATTTATGGTAGGTACACAACTGTACTATGTTCATCGTGTTTCACTGTTGCAGTCATTATACTTGGGTTGAATCCCAAAGCTGAGGTCGGGTGGCTGGGCCTAAATAGAATTAGGAGTGGCTATAAGGCCCTGCAGAACTGCAGTGGCAAAGCCTGCTCTGGATTTAGAGTAAAGAGGTAAATGGTAGTGCTTGGTAAAAGTGTGCACTGAAGTCCAAGTTGCAGCCTCCAAAATATCCTTGGTTGGTACTCCTCTGAGGAAGGCTGCTGAGGTGGCTGCTGCCCTGGTAGAATGTGGTCTAATGCCCTTAGGCACTGACTTACCATGTTGTGAATAGCAGAAATGAATGCAGTGTCCTATCCATTTTGAAATAATCTGCTTTGAGACCGCCTTTCCTTGTGGTCCTGCAGCATATGCCACTAAAAGTTGCTCAGTCTTTCTGAAAGCTTTAGTTTTGTCCAAGTAGAAGCGTAGCTGTCTGTGTATGTCCAAAGAATGCAGAAGTCTCTCCCCTTTATTCTGTGGGTTTGAGAAAAAAGTAGGCAAATGAATGGTTTGGTTAAGAGCCACACTGGACACCACCTTAGGCATAAATGTTGGATTTGTCCTTAGAGAAACCCTGTCCAGATGGAAGATAATAAAAGGTTCCACAGCCATTAATGCCTGTAACTCTGTGACTCTTCCTGGTGAAGTTTTTGCTAGGAGCAGAGCTGTTTTCCATTATATGAATTTTATCTCAGCTGTATTGGCTGGCTCAAAAGCAGGCTGTGTGAGTTTTTCCAAGACAAAATTGAGGTCCCATGCAGGTATTGGTGCTCTCCTTGGAGGTCTTATATTTTTGGCTCCCCTGAGGAACGGCCTAAGCAATGGATGTGAAAAAATAGGTGGGTCTGCATTGTAATGAGCTGAAATGGCAGAGGCATGGATCTTAATTGATGAGAAGGATAGGCCTTTGTCCAGCATCTCAGTTAGATATTGTAAAATATGAGGCATATTTGGGACTAGCGTGTCAATTCCTTGTGCCTGGTTCCAATCACAGAATCTCTTCCATTTTTCTGAATAAGATTTTCTGGTGCAGGGCCTCCTGGCCTCCAAAATTACACCCATAACCACTTTGGAGAGAGGTGTATTCTGAATGGCTACACTATCTGCCATGCAGCCAGATTTAGGGTTCTGAGTTGGCTGTGCAAGATCTGATTGTTTTGTTGGGTCAGTAAATGAGGAATTGGAGGCAATGTCCAGGCTGGGCCTTGGGACAAGCTCCTAAGGAGTGGGTACCAGTGTTGGTGTGGCCAATCTGGGGCAATTAGTATAATTTGTGGCTTCTCTTGTCTGACCTTTAGGAGTACCTTGGGAAGGAAAGGCAGTGGAGGAAAGGCATATACTGTAAGGTTGTTCCAGCTGAATGACAAGGCATCCACTTTCCATGCTTGTTTGTGATAAATCATTGTGCAGAATCTCTGAAGCTGGCAGTTGTGAGGGGAGGCAAAAAGATCTATGTCTGGGCATCCCCATTTCCTTGTTATCATGCTGAAGATTTGTGGATCTAGTTTCCACTTGTGAGGATCCATGAGGTTTCTGCTTAGTTCGTCTGCCAGAGCATTTGTTTTTCCTGGCAAGAATTGTGCTTGCAGGTTTCCTTGGTAGGTCAATGCTGTGTTCCACAAAATCATGGCTTGTCTGCAGAGGGGGTAGGAATGTGTGCCCCCCTGCTTTTTTATGTACCATATAACTGTGGTGTTGTCCATCTTTATCAGCAGCTGTCCTGGATGAAGTAGGTCCTTGAAGGCTGTCAGGGCATTTTGTACAGCTAGCATCTCTTTTCGATTGATGTGAAGATGCCTTTGGCTTGGGGGCCATGTGCCCTGAATACATTTTCCTGCCATGTGGGGACCCCAGGCATAATCTGACGCATCTGTTGTTAGTGTTTGCCTGGCTGTGGGTAAAGTGAATGGCTGCCCCTTTGTTGTGGTGACAGGCCTGTGCCCACCATCGAAACTCCTGTTGTAGGCAGGGAATGAGTGAAATTAATGATTCCAGGCTGTGGCAATGTTGAGTCCAAACACTTTTTAGATACCATTGTAGTTTTCTCATATGCAATCTTGCATATGGAATTAGCAGAATGCAGGAGGCCATGTAGCCCACAGCCTGTAGAATTTTTCTTGCAGATAACTGGGTCTTTGTTGCCATTCTTTTGAATTAAGAAGTCAGTTGCCTTTGCTTGTCTGGCATGAGATAAGCCATCTGGGCAGTTGTATTTAAGCTTGCACCCAGGAATATTATATCTTGAGAGGTTACTAGTTTTTATTTCTTTTCGTTTACTGTGTACCCTAGGCAAATTAGTAATATTTTTACAAATGCCAGATGCTTTAGTAGAATATCTTTGGTCTCTGTTTGAATAAGGCAGTTATCCAAGTAGGGATATATTTGAATTCCTCTTTGTCTGCAAAATGTATTTACTGGTGCCAGGCATTTTGTGAAGACCCTGGGAGCAGTAGATAAGCCAAAGGGCAGTGCAGAGAATTGGTAGTGCATTGAGCCAGCTATGAATCTGAAGTATCTTCTGCAAGACTGTCTGATTGGGACATGCAGGTATGCCTCTTTGAGGTCCAAAGTTACAAGCCAAGCCTTCTTGCCCAGCATGGGCAGAAGCTGTTGCAGAGTCAACATTTTGAATTTCGGAATGTCCAGAAAAGTATTTAGAATAGACAGGTCCAGAATTGATCTCCACGCTTTGTACTTTCTTGGTACTAAGAAAAGTCTTGAGTAAAATCCTTGTCCCTGCTCTTGTTGTGACACTGGTTGAATGGCCCTCATGTCCATGAGAGATGAAACTTGTTTTTGTGCCTCTGCCCATTGATTGTGTGACAGGTCTGGCATACCTTTTGCCTTTAGAAGGGTGAGAAAGTGGAACCTGTAGCCCTGACAGACTATATTTAGGACCCATTTGTCCTGGGTGATCGTGTGCCAATTTTGTGAAAAAAGTGCTAGCTTTCCCCCTAAGGGTGCTGCCAAAGATAAATGCTTGGCATTGGCAGAGGGAAGTCATTGGGACTGTTTCCTATATGGCTGTGATTTGTCTTCTCTGCTTTTGGAGGTAGAAGCACCCCATTGTTTGAGCCTGTATGAGCCCTGGGGCTGTTGTTTGCCTCTAGGGCGTCTGTATCTGCCTCTTTGTGGCCTGTCTGACACGAGAAAGGACCAATTCTTAGAAGGCCAGTTCCTGCTAAATCTGGGTGGCTGTACCTGTAAGAAATCCTTCACTGTATGCATAGATTTAGCTTTATCCTCCATTTTCTTCAACACCTCTTCTGCCTTAACACCAAACAAAGTATCATGCTGTAATGGAGCATCCAGTACTTTTGCTTTAACATGATCAGGCAGAGTCTGTTCCTTTAACCAAGCATGCCTTCTAATAACAGAACTTGTTACAGCGGCCCTGCAAGAGGCCTCCAGCGAATCATAACCACATTGCAAAGTATGTTTTCCCACTTGTTCAGCTGCATGTAATAAATCCTGTAATTCCTTGTTCTCAGAACATTCAGAATTTGTCAACATTTTCTGTTTTAACAGAGACATCAAGTATTGCTGATATTTAAGCATATGAAACTGACAATTTAAAGCCCTTACAGTCAAGGTAGCAGAAGTGTAAAATGTTTTCCCCCATCTGTCCAGTGCCCTAGAATCTCTATCTGAGGGGACAGGGTTTTTTGCAGTAGCAGCCTTGACCCCTTTGGGACCCTGAGAAACTGTTTCTGGGTCAGCAGCAGGGTTTTTATATAGAAATTTATGAGAATCTGGAACCCTGTAGTATCTGTCTGGCTTAACAGGTGCAGGAGGTAAAGAGTCAGGAGACAGGTCGGTCTCTGAAAATACATCTACAATGTCTAGAACAGGTGGAATAGCAAGAGGTCTGTGTTGAGGTAGTAAAAGAAAGTCTCTGAGCCTTTTCTTAGAATCTGAATAATCTTGGCTCTCCCAATGGAAATGCTCCCTCATGGTATGCAGGGTTTCCCCAAAAGAGAAATCCTGAGGAGGAGAAGCTGAAGGAATAGATTCTTCAGCATCAGAATCCTCATAGGGAGGAAAAGAGTATCCTGTTCTGAAGAGGAGTCAGAGGAAATGGAAACCTGATCAGAGGAATCATATTCAGTATCTTGCCTAGGCCTCTTATCAGGAGGGGGATGAGAACCCCTGATCAAAGTAATTAGGTCTTCGGCCATTTTGAGCATCTGTTTCTTAGGCATGGAAGTCTGTCCTGGAGAATGCTGTACTTGTTTCGTTGTCTTTAAAATTGTTTTAGTCTTTGTCTTGGATGCTGAAGTTGGCTTGATATAAAGCTGTGTAGGTCTGAAAACAACCTCAGAAGCCAATGCCTGCTCAGCGGCTCTGGGCCAACCTGAGGGATTAGTTTCCGAAGGCCCAATACATTGAGTATCCAGAGGCCTAGCTGTCTCCACGTGGGAGTCGGAGGCATCCTGTGGCTCTGAGGTAGCGGGTGTCAGGGGCTGCAAAAGTGCCTCACTGAGAACCGACGAATGGCCTAGAAGAGGCTTCGTGATCGGTTTTGGACCTCGGATGCCTGTCCTTTTCTTTTTCCTTGCACTTTTTGTGAATTCCGGTCGTCGGTTGTTCCAACGGCATTATATAGTTAAACCTTCGGCCAGAGTAATGAAAAGCAAAATCGTACCAACGCTTAATAGTGCGTTGGTTAAATCTAGCACAAAACCGACAACTAGCTATGTCGTGGTCAGGGCCTAGGCAAGGAATACAGTAAGAATGAAAATCCTTATGAGGTATTTGCTTCCCACAAGAAATACGATTGTTAACTTTTTCTGACATCAGTCTGGAGCAAGAAAAAAGTTTCCCCAATGGGGTACTTAGCTTTATAGAAGAATTCGGATCTGAAATTCAATTTCAAAAATCTCAGGAGTCAGCCGACCGGCACTTGTGAACTGCTTTTGTTTCAGGCACCGCGCGGCAAGAAAGACTGAAGGAAATGGCGTTGGCTGCATCTTTTATATCCCTAGCGCACTGACGTCAGGGAAGAGGCGACAGCAACCGACGCCGGACCAGGACTTTGGAATTCAGGCCGACTGCAGGTAGTCTGCCAGCAGGATAACCCAAGTGTAATGACTGCAACAGTGAAACACGATGAACATCAGAAACCAAATCTGTCGAGGCCAATAGGGTCAATGAGAACCATTTTGCAACCCAATGATTTTGCTTTCTGAATGACTTTCGGAATTACGGGAAAGGGGGGGAAATGCATAAAGGAGCCTCTGAGGCCATTCATGGACTAGAGCGTCCCTGGGTGTCTGACCTGGAGGAGGAACAAGGGAGAAGTAGCTGCTACATTTGTTGTTGAGAGGAGAGACAAAGAGATTGCAGCAAGGCTGGCCCCATTTGCGGCAAATAAGATCCACAATTTCCTGTTTCAGAGACCACTCGTGAGGCATGAGGCCTGATGAGCCTGTCCACTATTATGTTGGCTGTCCCAGGGATATGCGTTGTTGTCAGAAACCGTTGGGAGGAAATCGCCCATTGCCACAGTCTCAGAGCCTCCCGGCACAAGGGGTAAGACTTGGTTCTGCCCTGTTTGTTGATGTACCAAACCACTGACATATCGTCTGACTGTATTGCAATAGTCCCGGCAGGGAGAGAGTCTTGAAGAGCTTGCAACGTCAGCAGCACCACTCTCATCTCCAGGACGCTGATGTGCAAGTGGTACTCATGAGGTTGCCAAGTGTCTTGCACTGTCTTCCCTAGATAATGCCACCCCCACCCTATCAGGGAAGCGTTCGTAGTCACTGTGGCAACCAGATGGGGTTCCATGAAAGGTCTGCCCTGAGTAACTAGTGGGGAGACCATCCACCAGGAAAGGTGTCTTTTGCAGGATTCCGTAATTAGCATCATGTGAGACATGGGTAATTCCTGGAAGGACCATTGTGTGAAAAAAAGCCACTGAAGGATTCTTATGTGAAAGTGTGCTAAGGGAACTAGAAGAAAGGCTGTTGCCATGGACCCTAGAGCTTGAAGAACATATTTGACTTGAATTATTTTGCTCCTCAGAAAAGTGACACCTGTTTTTGAATAACGGAAACTCTTTCCTGAGGCAATTTTACGATCATTTTTCTTGTATTTAGCTCTGCTCCTATGTATGTAATAGATTGACAGAGCTACAAGGCAGATTTTTCAAAGTTTATTATGATGCCTAGTTGAGCACAGGATATGATGGTATAATCTCGTGCCTCTATAAGTTGTTGCCTGGTGGTAGCAGTGAGGAGCCAGTCATCCAGATAAGGAAACACCAGGAACCCTGGATGTCTCAGGTGAGCTGTAACTACTGCCATGCATTTGGTGAACACACTGGGGGCTGTGGTGTGACCAAAGGGCAGAGCTCAAAATTGGTAATGACTGGCCCCTAGCCAGAAGTGTAGAAATCTCCTGGACTGTCTGTCCATTTTTATATGATAGTATGAGTCCTGAAGATCTATGGAGCACATCCAATTGTCCTGACCCAGAACGGGGAGAATGGACTGCAGTGTTACCATCTGGAACTTTTCTTTTTGTACAGATTTTTTTAACCTGCTGAGATCCAGAATTCGTCTCCATTCCCCTGTCTTTTTGGGCACTAAAAAGAATCTTGAGTAAGTTCCGGATCCTACTTGGTCTGCGGGGACTTCCTGGATGGCTCTTTTTTCTAGCACTCTTGAAACTTCTGTGATTGCCTGATCCCTTAGATTGGGTGGAACATCTGGGATGGATTTTTTTGAAACAAAAGGGGGTTGATGAAAGGGAATCTTTTAACCTCCGAATATAATAGCTAGTACCCATTTGTCTTTTGTAATATTTTTCCAGATGATTGGGTACAATGAAAGCCTTCCCCCGACTGCCTCCATAGTTGAGCAGACGGGCATCCCTTCAGGGTTTGGAAGAGAACGTATCTCTGTCACCCTGATTTTGAGGACCCCCTCTGCCATGAGGGCGGCGTCTGCCATTGTTATTATTTCCCCCTCTGCCCCTGGGGGAAAATTCACCACGTTCATCAGGCAAGGGTCCCTGGGATTTTCGAAACCACATCTTTCCACCCTTCTGACCCTTTGGGTATGATCTGGTAGGAGTGGAAAAATGGACTCCCACTCAGAGAGTGTCTTGCCTTCCTGCTAGCACCTGCTAAGCGTGCCTTTCACCTGAGGTCCAAAGAGAGAGGAGCCATCAAAGGGGGTATTGGTAAAGGATGCTCTGAAAGGTTCCGCAAACTGACACAGCTGCAGCCAAGAATGTCTCCTAAGAGCCACTCCTGTTCCTGCATCTCTACTCACTCCATCGGCTGCGTATGAAATAAGCCTTGTGGAGGACTTGACTATTGAATTAAGAGTCGCCAGCTGGGTAGCTACCTTGGCTGAAGCTCCCTCAGCTGTGGGATCTTGAAGGGTATCTCCAAGCTCTTTTAGGAGATCCCTCTGAATCCTAGTGAAATGGGAAAGATAGTTCAGGGACCTAAGGGAGAAGGTCGCTGATGAAAACATCCACTTCCCATATCTGTCCATCGTACGAGAGTCTTTATTTGGTGGATAGACAGATGAGGAGGTTTCAGCTAACTCTCTCTTTGTGGCTGCTGCTACCAGCATGGCATCAAGTGGGACACCTTTAGGTAAGAATTGTTTGTCTTGGACAGCTGTGATGAATTTACTGGGTCTCCTCAGGACAGGTTCCATGGAATCTGGAGCTGACCAAGTCTTTCGAGACACTACAGACATGAGTGGATCAAAAGTGGAGACACCCAGGAGGTGGAAGGTCAGGAACCAAATGCATCCAGGTATACAGACTCATCCTTGGAGGGGGGCTAGGGAAGTCCATCTATGTCTCTGCCTGAGAATCTCAAGCATGTCCGAAAAGGAAACATCTTCACAGGGGGACCTTGGGGACCCCTCTGATTCATCCAGGTCTGTATCTGATGTGACAGACTCAGGGGAGTCTTGGTGCTTCCTCTTGCACTTTTTCTTCTGGAAAGCATGCTCAGATTGCTCTGGGGAGTTTTTGGAAGAAGAGGGTTCACCCAATGGGGTGTCCTGAGGCATAGGTTCCCTACACTTTGGGGCTGGAGGAGGAGGAGCAGAGGTTGTCACAGGCACCGATGGGGACGGAGTCAATGGAACCAATAGTGGAGCCATCTGTGGGGACTCACTCTCCGCATGACCTCAAAGGCATCACGGTCTCGACACAAGGAGGGCTCCAGCTCCGAAAAGACAGGAATCCCACCCTGTGCTGAGGGCGATGGCTCTGAGGCTGATGTGGGAGCTGAGCTCAACTGAGCCGACGCTCCGAGAGACAGAGCGGGGTCAGACAAGGGTCCAATGCCACTCCCCCCCCCCCCCTGGAGCCGATGAGAGAGCTTCGGTGCCCAAATACCTTGATGGGAGGAAGAACTGAGGTAATCGGAGCCAACGTTGGAGCTGAAGAGGATGTCATCGGAGCCGAAGGAACTACTATCAGAACATCCATGGACTCCGGCTCTGAACTAAACATATGAGGAGGAGGAATCGAAATCGAAGTGGATGGAGCCAAAGCCTGTTGAGGCAGGCTCGAAAGCATTTTAGCAAGGGCCTGTGACTTCAGCAACCAACTGACCACTCTCTCCACATCCTGATCCAATAACCTCGAGGATCGAAAGGAGTGCGAAGTTGGGCAATGACTAGACTTGCTTCGAAGCAAAGGTGATTGTGGCACCATGCAAATCAGCTCCAATGAAAGAGACCTAGCTCATTTCTGGCTCCGAGACGGCTCCGAAGTAACTGTTGGAGCCGACGGAGGGGTAGTGTTGGTGCCAGATGGCACTGACACACTTGTTTGTCAAGCTCACAGGTCAGTTCCGAACATGGAGCCAATGGCTTGACTGGTTTCAAAGGTTTCACTGGCTGAGATGCTTTAGCTGGACAATCCTGTTTTAACAATCCATGGAGGCTAAGCTTGTTTTTCCGCTCCTGCAGGACCCTTGGACTAAAGGCACAACAAATAGCACAAGAGTCCTGCAGGTGTAGAGCCCCCAAGCAATAAATACAACTAGTGTGCCCATCTGTCAGAGACATCTTCTGACAGCATGAGTCACACTTTTTAAAACCAGAGGTTTTAATTTCCTTAAACATTTTACCAAAAAGACAAACTACAATAGTAAACTAAAAATTAATAAAGACCATAAAGGAGAGCCTCTAACTTAAACGGCTGTCCTTAAAGGGGGGGGGGGACTCTCTAAGTTAAAAGAGTTCAGGGAATAACAGAAGGCCTAGAGACTAAGGGGTGATGGCCAACACAGCACAAAAAACACCTCAAGGATGAGATAAGGTGTTTACAATAAAATAAACTTACAAACTACTACAAGAGAGAAAATATATATCAAATTTTAAGCATAATATTTGAGTTTAATAGAGAAAAAAATTATACTAAGCCTGAGTGAGTATTGATTGCAACCTCGCAGCTAAAGTGGCAAATGAGATCTAGGTAGCTGACGCTGGGCATTCTGGGATAAGGGGTTGCCTCGAGCCAGTAAAGAGCTCTCGAGCAATAGTAAGTGGCCGAGTCAGAGCCGAGGATCAGCTCCGAACCCATCCAGTAAGAACAAAGGCGAGATTGGAAAACTTAACATCTACTCTTGTACCAACTCCTTTCCTCAATGCTTCCTAGAATTCGTAAACTCCAATGCCCTGGATCAACTTATCCGCATCCCTACCAGGGGCAAATATATCCTAGACCTAGTACTTACCGGCATGAGTGACAGGTGCTCCACACCTGAAGTCAACTCCTGGTTGGTCAGATCCGACTATAAACTAATCACACTAGATATCCTCATCCTGCCCCCCACCAAGGAAACCACAGTAAAACACTTCTCCAAAGCCAACTTTGTGCTACTTAAAGCAGAAGTGACCAACTTCACAACACCCATGCAGATGGACACTACAGTTACCACTGCTGAATCTTATACAAATGCACTCTATAAGCATCTACACGGGTGCATGGATTGTGCCATCCCTAATAGAACCAAGATGCAGTCTTCTAAAACAAGGAAACCAATCTGGTGGTCCTCTGCTATTAACAAACTCTACAACAAAAGGAAGAAATGCAAAACAGAATAAAATCCCACGAGTGGAGGCACTCCCTAGTCAGCCTCAGCAAGAAGCTGAGATCTCTCATAAAATCCTCCAAAGTGAACTATGCCACTGACTCTAAGGACAACCGCAAAACATTTTATAGCTATGTCAAGAATCTCAATGGCAACACCCATATCTGCTCTGAGCTACAGCACAATGGCACAAAATTCATGGAACAAACTGATATCACCAACATCCTGGCTGACAGGTTCAGTGCCAACCTTACCCACCCTCAACTCCTAAAGAGCCTATATCCATACCGGAAGAATGCAGTATCCCTGCAATTACAACTGAACAGGTGAAAATTGGGCTATCAAAAGCCAAGAACACAGCATCCATGGGACCAGACAATATCCCTGGCTGTGTTCTACATGAGCTTCAGAATGAACTAGCCCCTCACCTAAGCATCATGTTCAATCATAGCCTCTCAACAGGCTTTGTACCCACTGAATGGAGCATGGCAACAGTGGTACAACTCTACAAAGGGGGAGCCACCACAGACCCTGGGAACTATCACCCTATTAGCCTAAAGAGCCTGGTCTGCAAGGCCATGGAGCGTACTATCATAAAACTCATAAACAAGGATATTGGTAACCTCCAAACTCTGGACCCCGCCCAGTTCAGATTTGTGAAGGGCATATCATGTCTCCTGAACCTGGTCAACTTCTTTGAAACAGTCACCAAAGCCCTGGATGAGGGTAAGGCAGTCCATACAGCTTATCTCGACCTAGCCAAGGCTTTCAACACCATCCCCCATTCTGGTATCATAAGTAAACTCACCAAGCTGGGTATAAATCTGTACATCACAAGATGGGTTGCCAACTGGCTCACAGACAGAACTCACACTGTAAAAATTGCGGACTTCAAATCTGACTCCAAACCTGTGACAAGTGGAGTACCACAGGGTTCAGTCTTGGGTCCCCTCCTGTTTGGGATCTACTTCTCTGACGTACAGGGCAACACAGAGGGGGCCTCTGGCTGACAAAGTTTGCAGATGACTGCAAATTGGGTGCCATAGTCAAGTCCCTAAAAGATGTGGACATCCTGCAAAAGGGCCTCACCGGGACTGATGCCTGGTGTCAGAGCCATGGCCTCAAGCTCAACATCAAAAAACCCATTGTCATCCCCTTTGGTAAAAAACCTGTACCCATGGATAATCACATAGGTATTAGCCCACTTAACACTGAAGGTGTGAGAAGAGACCTCTGGGACTCTACTGGACAGTAGCCTCGCCTTTGATAATCACATCACCACAGTAGTCAGGAAATCCTTCTACGTAGCACACCTCATCATGAAAGGGTTCTCATCCAGGAAAAAAAGAAGTCATTGTGCTCCTCTACTCGGCTCTCATCAGATGTACTGTAGAGTACAATGCCCCATTTGAAATGTACTTTACAAGGCACCTGCAGCAGCTAGAAAGGCCACAAAAATACCTCACAAAGAGGATTATGGGACTTAAACAGTTACCCTACACCGACCGCCTCAAAAAAACTCCGGCTTTACTCCATAGCTATCACCTACTCCGAGGTGATCTCTGCCTAACATACAAAGCTATGTCAAACCCTGAGCTGCTGGAAAAGGAATCCCAATCCCTCAGAGCCACACACTCTAGAGACAGAAACCTCATCACCACAATTAACAGAACATGCTGGAGGGATAGATTCCTGTCACAGAGGCTTCCGATACTCTGGAACAAACTATCTATGTCAAGCAGAGTTCATCACTAGCATTCTTCAAGAAAAATCTTGATGAGTGGATGGGTAATAGGAAATTCACCCCAGGAATCACATTGGTTGCCCTGCTAGACAGAGGCACAGGTAAATAGCATCCATGGGTGGTGAAAGCCAGGGAACCTTGTTGGCTAGGCTTACATAGCCCCTAGGGCCAATAACCTAGTACCTACATATGAACCTATATTTAACCTGCTGGGTACCAGTGGTGTGACTCCAGATACCATTCCTCTGCTTCCAGCTAGGACTTTTTATTCACAATGGTGGCGGCAGTGTTGATGAATCCATAATGTTTAAGGTAGCACTGGTGTTATTCAAATATCTACAATCTACCTGGTTGTGACATTTCAGGTGAACTTTTTGGAATTTATACACCATCCATTATACCACCCATCAAGCATTTGGATGGCACTGGTGAGATTCAAACCCCATCCATGTCAGTGTTCATCACACATTTGGTGGGTAGTTGTATGGATACTAGAACCAAACATGTTGTTGTTTGTCTTTTCAGCTTTTCCCAGTTAGGGGTCGCCACAGTAGAACTCCGGTCCGCTAATGATTGGCAGTCGATTTTTATGGTGCCGAGTTGCCAGCCCAAAGCCCAAACTAGAACCAAACATACTGAGTTTAAAACAGCTTTATTACAAGTTCTACAAAGTTTTGTACACTCTCTCAACTGCAAGTTATAATATACTGAGATTTAGTTGTACACAGCAGTTATTTTATCTCTGTAAGTCAAAAAATTGTCTCTTCTGAAACTATACTAAAATGTGAACATTACAGATGACAATGGAGTGCAAAGCAAAGGGAATCCAGCATGCTCAGATAACTAAAGAGAAGAATGGGAGGCCCCCTAGTACTTAAGAGCAAAAGTTATCAATATTCTGGGACAAATGTTTGTTGTACAGGGACCTATTGACAGGTAAGTCTGTCCATAGCTCGCAACATTCCCTTTGCAGGCCAAGTGGGCATAAAGTATATTAAAATATGTTTTTTACAGACTTTTTTGGCCAGGGATTCCAATGAATGTAACAGAATACTGCAGGACCTGTGAGCAGAGTTCAAAAGATTGACAAAACTAAACACAAAACCAAGACTGCTTTGATGCCTTTACCTGTTACTTAGGAATCATTTCAGGCAGTAGTTATAGATACTATGGGACCTCCAAGTACCCAAAGTGCTCCAGTAAAAATGTATCTTGGGAGTTGTGGCTTATGCTACTACATGCCCAGAAGTGGTGGCTCTGTCTTCTATTAAAGTAGAGAAGGTGGCAAATGCTTTGCTATATATTTTCAGTATGGTGGTTTTCTCTAGAGAAATACTGACATACAGAGGTGTCAACTTTATGACCGATGTGCTGGCATGTAAGCAAAAGTGTTGCGGGATAAAGCATCTAAAAGGATTACTGTCTAACATCGACAGACAATGTCTGGTGGAGAAATTTAACTCTACACTAAAGACCATGCAGAGAGCATTTGCACACCAGTTCTAGGGGAAATGGGACAAATAAATGTTACAGCATCTATTTTCATACAAGGAATCCACAAGTATTTCATCCAGTGAGCTGTTGTAAGGTCAAAGCATGATAGGCCCCTGAATTTAATTTGATTTAATTTGTGATGATTGGGAGACAGAGTGTGATTCCCATAAGGAGTCTATTGTGAAGTATGTCCTAAACTTCAGGACTAGATTCAGGGAGATGATGGGCATCATGTAGAAACAGGACCCTAAGAGACCATCAGATAAGCCCCCTTCAGGGTACGTAAAAGATTTAGACACATTCTGAGACAGGGTCTATGGCATATGAGGATATGTTGGAACTTGGGGTAATTCATGAGTCCAACAGTCCCTGGACCTCCCCAATAGCACTGCTGTTAAACAATTTGCAGCACCAGGTTCTGTATGAATGACTGGAAATTGAACAGTTACACAGAGGCAGATGCTTACCTCGTGCCCAATATGGATTTGGATTAAGCTTTAAAGCAGCTGGGTGGGGCTGAGTATCTAACTACTACTGACTTGACTAAGGGCTGCCAGCAGTTATCCTTTATACATGCAGGCAGGGACTGGTCACCATTTGAATCCCTATTTGGGGATGTACGAGTCTGCAGAAATACCATTTGGGATAAAGAATGTACCAACAATTTTCCAGAATTTAGAAGATCACATCCTAGAAGGAGATTATGCCTTGCCTACCTGGTTGATATTGTCATTTACAGAAGGTCCTATACAAAATATGTACAACATGTCAGGGAGGTTCTGGGTAGACTACAAAGAGCAGGGCTGACTATCAAAACTAACAAGGTTTAAGTGGGTATGGCAAAGGTATCTTAACTTGGTCATACACAGCAGTGTTGAAAAGACTACAGCAAAACTTGCCAAGGGTGAAGCTATTCAGGCACGGTCCAACTCTATCACCAAGAAAGTGGTGGGGACATTCTTAGGCACAGGTGGATACTATAGCCAGCTTGTTCTCCATTATAGTAAGATAGCTACTCCCCTTGCAAACCTCACCAGTGAAAAATAGACCACATAACACAGGACTCCCCTTACAGACCTTACCAGGAAAAATAGATCAGATAACACTATCTGGACTCCAGTGTGTGAGTAGGCATTTCAAAAGCTCAAGAAGGCACTAAATGTAACTTCTGTATTAGCCAGTCCTGATTACAGTAGATTCTCTCTTATCTGGTCTCACTGGAACTGGACCTTAGGCTGGATAAACGAATGTCTGGTTAATCAGAAAAAGCTTTACAATAAGTTCTTCTTATCTACCTGGCACTTCGGAACATCTCGGCTTATCATTTTGCTCTTAAAATGCTAAAATATTGAAAAAAAAAATGAACTTGCAAGTTCATTTTTGTTTCAATAATTTTAAATTTTAAGAGTAAAACCATAAGCCGAGACATTCTGAAGTGCACAGAGGACAGGGAAGTGTGGCTCTTCCCTGTCTGTTGCTATGGCTGGTTAAAGCGGAGTACGGTTAAAGCAACACTAGATAAGAGGAAGTCTACTGTATAATCAATAATTCACTGAAGAAGTAGATGCTTCCAATTATGGGTTGAGAGTTGTACTTGACCAGGTTGCCTCAGATAGAGGTGAGCATCTTATTGTGTACACAAGTCTCAAACTTCAACCCAGGGAGTAAGCATATGAAGTCACAGAGAAGGATGTTCATGGCACAGTCTGGTCTATGCAAACATTACACAAGTTCCTGTAGTTCAAGTGGGCAGAATGGAAAAGTTCATAAATAGCGTTCAGCCTTGCCAGTCCTATAATATCACTATCCAACACAGATGTAGTACTTCTAATGATAATGCAGAGGATTTATCAAGTAAAGGAATGGAGTAATGCATCAAATGACTGCATATTGTCTAAAGGTTCAACTTTTGAGGGATGCTCTTAGAAGTCTTGTCTGAGGTTCTAATGGGGAAGAGAACTGGCATGCCAAGTTTGAGACCAGGCTTATAATTTCCTTATATTTCTTATTTCCTAGTGGCAACAAATTTGGTATTCAAAGTGTGTGCAGCCTTGTGATTTTTTTCTTTTAAATACAAAGGATGAAAGGAAAGGAAATGCATAAATGTACTATTTAGAAAGAAAAATGGAATCTTTTTCATCTCCTTTGCCAGAAAGTCATAAAATGTAATTACAGTCTACTTCAAATAAGTACCTGACTAGATCTACTAAAACAAAAACACACATTAAAATGCAGACAGTTAAAATAACCATTAATTGGTAATTTGCATTGTCTCTGGTCTGGTGTAATTAAATCCTAGTCATTTACTAGTGGAATAAGTATTTTTAGTTCTTTTTGATGTGGGAAAGCAAATCAAATAAAATAAGCTGATGTAATGGTTTCTGAGAAATATGACAAAGGTGACGCCCTTCGCTCTAACATGTGTATAAGTATCTGAGGTTGGCTCTGGCTTGTGTTTTCTTGGAAGATATTGAGGTGACCACTTCCATGTAATTTTCAATCTGCAGTTTTTGGCTATTACTTTCTAGGAACGTATAACAGTAAGTGGTTAATACCCCAAGCCAGAGATAGATAGATAGACAGACAGACAGATAGATAGATAAAAATGGCCTAGGCTAACTACATATAATAAATTATTCCTAACTATATAATTATTACTTTTTTTACTTTATTTGTGCACATTCTTATTCCTTTGCATATTTAATGTGTAACTGCTCTGTTTGCCTTATTGTTTAAGTAAACATTATTTATTCAACTGCAAGCTCTTGTGGTTGGTCTGTTTATTAAAAATGCATTATTACAATGTATTATCTGAGAGCAGGGTTATCATTTATGGCTGTGGGTTAACAAGCTGTAGCTCCCATCTCCAGTGTAAATATTTTTGTGTATAACTTCACAGCTGGCTTAATTAGAGCAGCAACTAACTGGCAGACCCTGGCCATTCAGGAGTGGTGCCAGTATTACTGCCTTGCCAGGAAAAAAGCTGTGGAAAACTGGAGAAGCCTACCATCCATCCTTAGGAAGTGTGTGTGTGTGTGTGTGTGTGTGTGTGTGTGTGTGTGTGTGTGTGCGCGTGCAAATAACTTACAGAAAAAAAACAGTTACTATTGGTAAGGCACTCTGGAAGACACTGTAGTTCACAAAACAGAATAGTGAGAAAGGGGCCTGGGGTGCTAGGCCAAAGACTTAGCTCTGTAAGTGTCTTGTATGCAGTGAAAATTTATGGAGAGATGCTGAAAGCACATAGCCAAGAGAGCAGTACCTACTCCCTATATGTTCTTTTGAGAGGTTGTATTTTATGAATAGATTACTGAGTTAGACTTATGTGCACTTTTATATTGTCAATTTGCTGGATATCAACTTCAACTTTATTATACAGCTTATACCCTAAGCTCTTTACAAAAAAAATGAAGTAAAGCAAGGTATGCAAACATAACAATGACTCAGAAATACTTATTAAATTATGAAAATGTATTCACTTTGCAACTATTTCAAGATAAAAATTAACAAGATAAACTAAAATAACACAAACAACACTCAAAGCTAAATGCTGAGCTAACTTTCCAAGCAAACAAGTCACCAAATATAAAACAAAATATACAATTTTAACAAGAGAATAAACCACACCAAGTTTGACAATGTAGCCATATAGTTATGTAAAGCTGCAACAATGTAGTAACCTGGTTACAACATAGCAGACAATAAACTTCACTGCTGGGTTTGAACAGTAGTTTAATCAGTCATTCTTTTCAAGAAATTCTGAACAATCCTCTGACTAAAAATTATCTACTTTCATTATTAAATAATCAATGGTTATTTCTTAAACAAAATTTATGGTCGAAAAGAGCAAAAGCAATTCTTAATCCACCTTCGAGAAAATACATTAAACAAATAAACTCAACTGCAAGAATAACACACTTGTCTTTCTTTCTTTTGACCTCTCTCTCTCACAAAAAATAAAGGCAGAGAAACAATATTCTTTTTTTTCTCTGTACCTCTGGAAGTCTCCAACACCAAATGTCTTCCAGCTCAACCAACGTAAATGGCACAATCTGCCACAGGACTCCAACATTGGTTAAACACAATCATCACTGAATATTGAACACTGAAAGAAGAACGAATAAGTAACAGATAGGTGAAAGTGGCATCAATAAATATATATAAAAAAAAAGGTTTTTGTGTTGTCCATTTTCATTCTTCCTCAACTGAAGGGTTCAGATCCGGGCCCTTGGATCCGATTCAGCCGGTGTAAAAGCTCGGGGCAACTTTGAGCTTCTCCCTTACCCAGAATGCACCAAACTCCCGTTACCTCAGATCTTGTTTGCAGACTATAGCAGAAAAAATTACAGTTATGTAAAGAACATTAAGGAATATATAGCGAAACCGTAAACAAAGTTATATCTGGAGGTTTACAGTAAGAAGAGTAGAGCCAAAAACTCTCTCTATCCACTTACTCTTCCAGAAAAATTAAGGATGGGGGGGGGCAGTGGTTGGGGAGTTGAGAAAGAATGAAAATGGACAATACAGATGGAACGTTATGGTAAGTACATACCTTCTTTATCTAATGTTGTCAATTGTCATTCTATCCTCAACTGATGGGACAGAGACCCCAGCTACCTAAACCCCAGGGTGGCCTCAAGAAAGGATATTCCTAAGCACCATTGAACCAAATGATGCCCTAGTCCTGGAAACTAAGTCCAGTTTGTAATGAGAAATGAAGGTGTGAGGGGAAGCCCAAGTTGCTGCTGCACATATATCATCCATGGAAGCTCTTGAGTAAAAGGTTTGAGAAGCCACTATCAACCTTGTTGAGTAAGAACTTAGTAGTTTAGGTATAGGCAAGTTCAACTTGTTATAAATAAAGGAAATGCAGTTAGAAAACCATTTGGCTAAAGAAACCCTATACAGAGGCTTGTCCAATTTCCCCTCAGCAAATGAAACAAATAACTGATCTGAAGTTCTGAGGTCCATTGTTCTGTGTAAACAGAAATGCAATTGCCTATGATCATCAAGTAAATGTAACAAATATTTGCCTCTGTTTGTATAATTTGGGAAGAAGACTGGAAGATTAATGGAATGGTTAATGTTGGACTCTGACACTACTTTGGCAAAGAGGACACATTAGTTTGTAACATAACTCTATCCTTATAAAAAACTATATATGTAGATAAGGCCTGAATCTCTGAAACTTGTCTGGCAGAAGTAATGGCCACAAAAGCAAAGTTTTCCAAGAAAGAAATCTGAGATTGCAATCATGTGCAGGTTCGAAGGGAGGAAGGACCAGAGCTTGCAGAACCAGAGTTAAGTCCCACGGAGGAGTAAGATTTTCAAAGGGGGATTTTAACATAAGTGTGCCTCTTAGAAAGGTTTTACAAAATTTATATAAAGCAAGTGAAGAGCCATCAAAACCAATGTGGAAATTAGAAATCATTACTAATTGAATCTTTACTGTTGAAGAATGGCTCTTGATTAAAAAGTAACATCAAGAATTCCAGGATACTATGAATTGGTGCAAAAAGGGGGTCTACATACTTTTGAAGTGCCTATTGCACAAATCTCTTCCATTTGCTAGCATAAAGTTTCCTTGTAGATGCTTTGACAGAAGATAACAAAATCTGGTGTACAGGTGATGAGAGCTAGGCTGTCTGGCTATTACTGGAAATGGAGAAAGTATAGTTTTGTACCTACCATAAATGTAGATGTTCGAGTGTTCACCCTGCTGCAGTCATCACACTTGGGTTATCCTGTCGTCAGGGGGTCCCGCAGTCGGCCGGAATTCCAAAGTCTTGGTCTGACGTCGGTTGCTGTCACCTCATCCCTGACGTCAGTGCACCAGGGGTACTTATATTGCAACCGACACCATTTTCTTCAGTTTTTCTTGCCCCAGATGTCAGGTGCCCTCAAAAAGGTGATCCAAATTAGTACCAAAAGGTGAGAACACTGTACAAATACAAAAACCCTTCAGCTATAAGCAAATACATCAGTAAGGCATAGCAAAGATTTAGCCAGTAGATCAGAGGGGTAGGAGGGAGGGTAACCTGGACTGCAGCAGGGTGAACACTCGACCATCTACATTTATGGTAGGTACAAAACTGTACTATGTTCATCATGTTACCCTGCTGCAGTCATCCCACTTGGGTTGAGTCCCAAAGCTAAGGAAGGGTGGAGGCATCATAGAGGGTTAGTGGAGGCAATGAGGCCCTGCAGAACTGCAGTGGCGAAGCCTGCCCTAGACTTAGAATAAAGAGGTAAGTGATAGTGTTTGGTGAAGGTGTGTACAGAACTCCAAGTTGCAGCGTCTAAAATTTCCTTGGTAGGAACCCCCCTGAGAAAGGCTGTAGAAGTAGCTGTTGCCCTAGTAGAGTGGGATCTAATGGTAGGAGGAACTGGTTTCCCATGATGGGTATAGCAGAATCGTATGCAATGGCCTATCCATTTAGAAATGGTTTGCTTGGATATGGCCTTCCCTTGAGAAGCTGTAGCATGGGAAACAAAGAGCTGGTCAGTTTTTCTGAAAGCCTTAGTTTTATCCAAGTAGTATCGAAGCTGCCTGTGAATGTCCAAGGAATGCAGGAGTCTCTCACCTTTGTTCTGTGGATTGGGGAAGAAAGTGGGTAGATGGATGGTTTGATTTAAAGCTACACTGGAAACCACCTTAGGCATGAAGGAAGGATTAGTTTGTAGAGAAACTGTCTTGATGAAAAATGAGGAAAGGTTCCACTGTCATAAGTGCCTGTAATTCTGAAACTCTCCTAGCAGAAGTTATTGCCAGGAGCAGGGCAGTCTTCCAAGATAGGAACTGAAGGTCTGCAGAAAAAGCTGGTTCAAAGGGAGGAAGCATTAGTTTTTCCAGAACAAAGTTGAGGTTCCATGTTGGTGTAGGAGCTCTTCTAGGTGGTCTAATGTTTTTTGCCCCTCTGAGGAACTGCCTTAGGAGTGGATTTGAAAATAAAGGTGGATTCGTGTTGTAGAGAGCTGAAATAGCTGAAGCATGAATTTTAATTGTGGAGAAGGAAAGTCCTTTATGCAACATCTCAGCTAAATACTGCAGAATGTGAGGCATATGAGGCTGAGTTGTGTCTTGGCCTTTAACTTGGTTCCAAGCAGAAAACCTTTTCCATTTGTCCGAGAAAGCCTTCCTGATGCTTGGCCTCCTGGCTTCTAGAATAACATCCAGTACTGCTTGTGAAAGAGGGGCAGGTTGGATGCTTAATTGATTTGCCATGCAGCCAGGTTTAAGGTTTTGATCTGGCTGTGTAGAATCTGCTTGTCTTGTTGCGTGAGTAAATGAGGTATTTGAGGCAATATCCATGGTGGGCTGTGAGCCATATTCTTCAATAGCGGGTACCAGTGCTGGCGTGGCCAGTCTGGGGCTATGAGAATCATTCGAGGTTTCTCCTTGTTGACCTTCAAAAGAACCTTTGTGAGAAGAGGTAATGGAGGAAAGGCATATGCTGTCAGGTTTTTCCAACTGAAGGAGAGAGCGTCCACTTATGATGGTGGAATGTCCTTGTACAAAATTTTGTCAGCTGGCAGTTTTGAGGACTGGCAAACAGGTCTATATTTGGTAGGCCCCCATCTTTGAGTTATCATTGCAAATATTTGTGGGTCTAGCTTCCACTCGTGGGATCTTTGATGTTTCTGCTTAGGTTGTCTGCCAATGTGTTTTTCTGTCCTGGCAGGAAGTGAGCTTGTAACAGGACTTGGTAGGCCAGAGCTGTGTACCATAAGATTAGTGCTTGCCTGCAAAGAGGGTAGGAATGTGTGCCCCCTTGTTTGTTTATGTACCACATTACTGCAGTGTTGTCCGTCTTTATTGCCAGTTGTCCAGGCTGTGGTAGATCCTTGAAGGCTGTCAGAGCTTTCTGTACAGCTAGCATCTCTTTTTGGTTTATGTGCAGTTTTCTTTGTTCTGCAGTCCATAGGCCTTGAATGAATTGACCTGCCATATGTGCCCCCAGGCATAGTCTGAAGCATCTGTTGTGATAGTTTGCCTGGGTGGGGGCAGGGTGAAAGGCTGACCCTTGTTGAGGTGACATGCCTGTGCCCACCATAGAAATTCCTGTTGAAGGCAGTGAATGAGAGATATCACTGTGTCCAAGCTGTGGCTGTGTTGAGACCATACGCTTTTTAGGTACCATTGTAATTTCCTCATATAAAGTTTTGCAAATGGTATTATCAGAATGCAAGATGCCATGAAGCCCAAAATCTGCATAATTTTTCTTGCAGTTAATTGGGTCTTTGTTGCCATTGTCTTGAAATATTGAGTCAGTTGTAATTGCTTGACTGGTGTAAGATAAGCCTTCTGGGCCGTTGTGTCCAAGCTGGCACCCAGGAATGTCATTTATTGTGAGGGTACTAGTTTTGACTTCTTTTCGTTTACTGTATACACCAGACAATTTAGTAGATGCTTTACAAAAGCCAGATGTTGTAAGAGAATGTCTTTTCTTTCTGCTTGGATGAGGCAGTCATCCAGGTATGGATATATTTGAATTCCTCTTTGTCTGCAGTATGCAATTACTGGTGCCAGGCATTTTGTGAATACTCTGGGCGCAGTAGATAAACCAAAGGGCAGTGCAGAGAATTGATAATGGGTTGAACCTGCAATGAAATGGAGGTATCTTCTGCAACTTTGTCTGATAGGGACATGCAGGTATGCTTCCTTGAGGTTCAACGTTACCAGCCATGCTTCCTTGCCCAACATGGGAAGTTGCTGCTGTAGTGTTAGCATCTTGAATTTGGGAACTTGTAAGTAAGTGTTTAGAATTGAAAGGTCCAGAATTGGTCTCCAAGCATTTTCTTTTCTAGGAACTAGGAAGAGTCTTGAGTAAAATCCTTGGCCTTGCTCTTGAGTTGGTACCCTTTGAATGGCTCTCATGGCCATGAGAGCTGTAATTTGTTTTTGAGCCTCTGCCCTTTGATTTTGTGGCAGGTTTGGCATTCCTCTTTTTATTGGCAAGGTGTGAAAGTGGAATCTGTATCCTCGTAAAATTATGTCTAGGACACATTTGTCCTTTGTGACCATGTGCCAGTTGTCTGCAAAAAGTGCTAGTTTCCCCCCCAGGGGGGCTGACAAAAGAGCTTTGTTTGGCCAGCTGAGGTGCAAGTCATTGAGTTTGCCTTCTGGTGGGTTGAGACCTGTCTTCTCCTCCCTTCTGGGTTGGAGTGCCCCATTGGCGAGATTTATACTGAGCTTGTGGTTGTCCTCTGCCCCTTGGGCGCCTGTATTTACCCCTCTGAGGCCTGTCAGTGTCTGGAAAGGACCAATTTTTTGTTGGCCAGTTTCTGCTGAAGCGAGGGGGTTGCACCTGTAGGAAATCTTTGACTGTCTGCATTGATTTTGCCTTATCTTCCATTTTCTTTAAAACTTCTGCTTTAACACCAAAAAGAACATCCTGCTGTAAGGGAGCATCTAGCAGTTTTGCTTTAACACGATCAGGCAGACTTTGTTCCTTTAACCAGGCATGCCTACGTATAACTGAACCAGTGACAGCTGCTCTGCAGGAGGTCTCTAAGTAATCAAACCCACATTGTAAGGTATGTTTGCCCACATGCTCGGTGGACTGCAACAAATCCTGTACTTCTTTCAATTCAGGTTGTTGAGGTAGGGTGGTTATCTTTTGTTTTAACTGAGAGATCAGAAATTGCTGATATTTAAGCATATGAAATTGGCAGTTTAGAGCTCTCGTAGCTAAAGTGGCTGAGGTGTAAACCTTTTACCCCCATCTGTCTAGTGCTCTTGAATCCCTTTCAGAAGGTACTGGATTTTTAACCATGGAAGCTTTAGCCCCCTTGGGACCCTGGGAGATAGTCTCTGGGTCAGCTACTGGGCTTTTGTAAAGAAATTTGTGGGAATCAGGAACTCTGTAGTATCTGTCAGGCTTGGCCCGGGCAGGAGGCAGAGAGTCAGGGTTGAAACTGGATTCTAAATAGACATCATCCACAATGTCCAAAACAGGAGGGTTGGCTAGAGGTCTGTGTTGGGGGAGTAAAAGAAACTCTCTGAGCCTTTTCTTGGAATCAGAGTAATCCTGACTTTCCCAGTGAAAATGTTCCCTCATAGTGTGTAAAGTTTCCCCAAAAGAGTAATCTTCTGGAGGGGAAGCTGAGGGAATGGAGTCCTCAGCATCAGAATCTTCATAAGGAGAGAAGGAATAGTCTTGGTCCTCAGAGGAATCCGAAGAAAGAGACAGTTGTTCAGAGGAAGCAGATTCTTCCTCTTGTCTAGGCCTTTTGTCAGGAGGAGGCTGAGAACCCCTGATAAGAGAAATCAAATCTTCAGCCATCTTGAGCATCTGTTTCTTAGGCACAGGGCGTTGAACAGGAGACTGAAGTGAAGCTTTATTCGATTTGGAAGGAGTCTTCGACTTGGGAAACGTTTTGACTGTAAGAGTCGTCGGTCTGAAAACGCCTTCAGAAGGCGATGGTGTTTCAGAAGCACCGACGTCCTTGGAAGGTAAATCTTCGGTAGGGCCTGAAGTAAAAGGCTGCGTCAGCCTAGTACATTCCGTCAAAATATCCGTAGCGGCCTCGGGTTCCTGAACTGCGGTAGTCAGAGGCTGCGTTGGAGCCTCACTGATAACCAGAGAACCGGAGACCGGATCAACCGAGGCCTCGGAATCGGGCTTAGGCCTGGGCTGTCGATCCTTATCCCTGCGCTTTTTGTGCACGCCGGTAGTAGGTAGCTCCGACGGCATGTTATAATTAAATTTTCTGCCAAAAAAGTGTCGTGCGAAATCAAATCGTCTTTTAATAGTACGTTTATTAAATCTAGCACAAAAACGACAAGAAGTGACGTTGTGATCAGGGCCTAGGCAAGGTATGCAATAAGAATGAAAATCCTTATGAGATATTTGCTTCCCACAAGAAATACAATTGTTAACTTTTTCTGACATCGGTCTGAGGCAAGAAAAGTTTCCCCAACAGGGTACTTAGCTTTATAGACTGAAATTCGAATTCAAAAATCACAGGAGTCGGCCGACCGGCACTTGCGAACTGCTTCTGCTTCGGGCACCGCGCTGCAAAAAAGACTGAAGAAAATGGCATCGGTTGCACTATATGTACCCCTGGCGCACTGACGTCAGGGATGAGGCGACAGCAACCGACGTCGGACCAAGATTTTGGAATTCCGGCCAACTGCGGGACCGCCTGACGACAGGATAACCCAAGTGTGATGACTGCAGCAGGGTAACACGATGAACATCCAAGCTACTAGTTGAGACTCAGGAGGTCCGTATCTATCATGCCTGTTGGATGAAATGACAGATCTGGAGCTAGCTCCAGGATCCAGGGTTGACAAATCAAATGAGGTCACAGGAAATGGAAACAAATCTGTCAAGGAAAAGGGTGCAATGAGGATGACTTTGCTCTTCAACCTGGCAGTTCTCTGCAGAAACCTTGGGATCAAATGAATTGGGGGATATGCATAAAGCAGACTGGGGGGGGGGGTCAAATTGTGAAAGACAGCATCCCTCGGTGATTCTCCCTATTGAGGAGATTAGGGTAAAGTAGATGCTGTACTTGTCCGTGGGGGAATGTAAAGAGATCACAGCATGGCTAGCCCCACTTGTGGAAAATCATGTCCACTACAGTCTGACTGAGGGACCATTTGTGAGGTAGTAGAATGTACCTGCTCATTTTGTCCACTAGCATGTTGGACTTCCCAGGAATGTGCATTGCCATAAAAAAGCAGTTGGAAGATACCTCCCATTGCCATGCCCTGAGTGCTTCTCGACATAGGGGATGCAATTTGGTTCCTCGTTTGTTCATGTACCAGACCACTAATATGTTGTCTGTTTGCATCGCAATCATTCTCTAAGTGAGAACATTCTGAAAGGCTTGCAATGCTGAAAGCACTGCTCTCAACTATAGAACACTGATATGCAAATCTGACTCTTTGGGGGACCACATACCTTGGACTATCTTCCCTAAGTAATCCTACCCCCCTCCCCAGCTCAGAAGTACCTGTGGTCACTATGGTCCTGGGCTGAGATGGGATTAATAAACAGCCTTGTAGAAACTGATCTGATTGAATCCACCACATCAAATCCTTTCTGCATATGTTGGTGATTTGTATTGGGGTAGATAAGGGGAGATGAAGAATTGACCATTGGAAAGCTGGCATCCATTGAAGGATTCTCATGTGAAATCTGTCTAAAGTCACTAATGTTATCACTGCCGTCATTGATCCCAGAGCCTGAAGGACCAAGCAGGCCAAAATTCTGGTACTGCAAACTATCTTTTCCACTTGTGTTCTTATTGTCTGAACTCTGGAGAGGGGAAGTGAGGCTATTGATGATTTTGTGTCGAGCAGTGCCCCTATGAACTCTAGACTTTGACTTGATTCTAGTTGAAATTATTTTGTAGTGTATGGTTACTCTTAGTACAGTACAAGTTTGGATCACTTTTTCTCTTGCTATGATGAGCTGATGCCTGGTTGTTGTGGATATGAGCCAGTCATCTAAGTATGGAAACAACCAGAGTCCCTGCAGTCTCAAGTGAGCTGCTACTACTGCCATGCATTTGGTAAACACCCTGGGGGCTGTAATGAAACCAAAGGGCAGAACTCTGAAATGATAATGACTGGCACCCAACTGGAAGCGTAAGAAGCTTCTGGGCTGTCTGTTGATTTTTATGTGACAGTCTGCATCCTAAAGGTCCTATAGGCCACATCCAATCACCCATCTCCAAAAAAAAGAAGAACAGACTAAACTGTGACCATCCAGAACTTGGTCTTGGAAACATATTTATTTAAAATGCTACGATCCAGAACTGGTTTCCAGTCCCCTGTTTACTTTGGCACTAAAAAGTACCTTGAGCAAGTTCCAGATTTTTTTCTGGTCTTGAGGGACATGTGGGATGACTCTTTTGTCTAGCAGCTTTTGTATTTGAATTGGTGCTTGCGCCCTCTGACTGGGTGGAACATCAGGGAATTTTCTTGAATTGGGAGGACAAAGGGAAAATTGTATCATATAACCTCTGGAAATGATCCTCTGCACCCAAGTATCTGTTATTTCCAGCCAGGCTCTCTGGTGCAGAGACAAGCGACCCCCCCCCCATCTGCTTCCAGAGGGGACTATCAGGCTTCCTTTCAGAAGCCTTGAAAGGTTTGCCAAAAATGAATCTCTGCACCCTTGGTGCTGAAGGCCACCTCTGCTGTGAGAGCGGCATTCTACAGCCTCCTCCACGTGTCCTGGAAATAACATTGAGATTTCTTGAACCACATTTTACCACCACCTTGTTGATTCCTCAAAACGGATCTTTGAGAGTTGGAAAATGTACACCCATGGCAGAAAGGGGTCTTTCAGTCCTCCTCACACCTGGAAAATGTGTCTTTTACCTTGGGACCAAAATGTGACATGCCACCAAGGGGAGTATAGACAAAAGAAGACTTAAAGGGCTCCAAAAAATCATACAAAAGCATCCAGGCATGTCACCTAATGGAAATGCCTGAACCCACTGCTCTTGAGGTATTTCCTGCTATGTTAGAAATGAGCCTCATGGAAGAGCTGGATATGGACTGTAGGGTAGCCAACTGAGAAGTGACAGATGTATTCACCTCTTCAGAAATGGTTCCTGAGAGGTTTTCTGACAGCTCCTTAATTAAGTCCCTCTGTAGTCTCATGAAATGTGCCAAATAGTTTAGCGACCTAAAGGCGAAGGTTGCTAAAACATAGACATGTTTCCAGAATCTGTCCAGCACCTGTGACTTCTTGTTAGGGGGATGAACAGAGGAACTTTCTTCCACAAGTTCCAACTTATTGGCAGTTTCCATTCCTGTTCCTGTAACCATACATCCTACCACAAAGGGGCACCTCTATCATAGTTCTCCTGTGCTCTCCATTTCTTCCACCCCTGCTTATCTTCTGCCTCCATTACACTTTCTTATTGAAAGCTTCTTCCTGATCTGCTTTCTAACCTAACCTCTTTTACCTTACCTGTTTTCCTCTCACTCTATATCCTCTGCACTTTTACCTCTACTCATTACAGAAATTACTCATATTTTGTTTTCTCTAACTCACTGACTTACCTGTTTGTTTCTCCCTTTCTCTGATTGTTTTCCTGCTGGACTTCTCTCTCTTGTGTCTTTTGCTCTTCCCCGCTCCGTTCGCTACGCTCACTCCGCTCCCCACCCTACCCCCAATTCCCACCCACCCCCAGGGGCCCTACCTTTATTCTTGCTTAGACACTCCCCCAAATAACTAACCACCTATCTCATTTCCTGTTCACATCACCTAATCAACACCATACTCCAAGTCCTACAACCACACCCTCTCTCCACATTTTTATCAAACTGCCTCACCTCACTCTACTGTTCATACCACACAGTCCTATACTTGCTAACCTCATCTCACTAGTAGCATGCCTTTAAACCTTAACTCAATATTTTCACTTCTACTTCTTAACATCCTTCTCTACTACTATACTCTTACCTCCTATGAATATCTTATGCTTAGCCAACCTCCTGTTATAGCCAAACACACCACATCCACACTTCCTCTACCTGACCAAACACATATTAATATACTATCAACCTATCCCTACCTTCCCCCTCTCTACCATAAAGTATACCACTATAGATTCCAAACCTCTAAACGGTTTTATTTAATACCCTGCAAAAACCTAAAAGTATTTCAAGTCCCACAAACACTTTTATTGATACATGGTGACATCCACCCCAACCCTGGTCCCAATACTCTCATGAGCCACACCCCATCAAACCTAACTGCTAACTGTTCTAGTTCACCTTTCTCCTCTGACTCCCTCTGTATTTCTCACCTAAATATTCGTAGCATCAACAATAAAATCACACAACTCCATGCCTTAATTGATTTCTATGCCTTTGATATTCTCTGTCTCACTGAAACTTGGCTTAAACCTAGTACCAAAGACAACGAATTTACTCCCCCAGGTTATAGCACCTTAAGGCAAGATCGTCTTTATAAAAAGGGCGGGGGAGTGGCCCTTTTATACAAATCCCAACTACAGGTAGCCTTAATTGACTCCTTGCCCCCCTCCCCAGCTAATGCTGAAATACTCTGTGCCAAACTCCAAGTTAAAAAAAACAAGGCTATATATATCATATGTTCCTACATCCCTCCAGGTAATAACATTAACACACTAGAAAATATCCTAGGCTGGGTCTCCAGTAGTTTTCCTCAGGAAACCATAATCTTAGGGGACTTCAATATTGACTGGAACTCCTGCATATCTCCCAAACCCTCCATTCACCTTAATCTCTTTAACTTTCATCAAACCATTAACTCCCCTACTAGAATACACAAATCAACCCACAAACAAACCATTCTAGATTGGATACTAATTAACAACAATCCCCTTTCCTATAAAACAGGAATACTCCCCGACAATATCAGCGACCATCTCCTGACCTTTATCACTAAACAAAAATACAACAATCCCAAGCAAGCTACCTATCGTACCATACACAACAAAACAGATTTTAACCTAGCATCCTTTCAAAATGAACTCAAAGAATATGACTGGTCAACTCTAAAATACCTCCCAATAGACGAAGCAGTAACCCATTTCAACAATACCTTCCTACAAATTCTTCACCATCATGCCCCACCCCGCTTAATTAGACTAAGCTCCAAGGCAGCCCCATGGCTCTCCAAAACTACTAAACAAAATATGCAAGCTAGAAATAAATTATGGACTAAATGGAGGTCCACAAAAAACCCCACTGACCACCAAAACTTCAAACACCTAAGAAACACGACAAAGAAACTTATCTATCTGGATAAAAAAAACTATCACTTTAAATATCAACAAAACCAAAACCCTAAACAATTTTGGTCAGGAATAAACAAACTACTCCATCCAGGGAACACCAAAACACCTACCCCAGCTAGCCTAGCTCAAACCCAACCTGACATAATAGTCAACACTTTCAATGACTTCTTCTCTCAAACAGTCGCCTCTCTGGCAAACACCATGACTCCCCCCCTATCCCTCCAAATTACCCCTACCCAAAACAGCACCCCCATGCTAAAGTTTAATACTGTCTCCACAACCTACATACGTAAATTACTATCTAAACTCAAACCTTGCACCCCTTCTGCCGACAAGCTACCAGCTGAATATCTTCAACTAGCTGCAACCGAACTAGCTTACCCAGTCTCCATCTTAATAAACAGAACTATAACTGAGTCCAAAATCCCATCCTGTTGGAAAATCTCCCATATCATTCCACTCCATAAAGGAGGTAACTCTAACGAACTCTCCAATTTTCGGCCTATTGCCCTTCTATCTCCACTATCCAAAATAATGGAACGCTGCATACACCATCAACTCTTACATCATCTCTTGAATAACAACTTGCTTGTAGACTCACAACATGGTTTTAGGCCCTACCACAGTACTTCTACTGCCCTTCTCTCCTTCACTGACACAATCAATAAAAATCGCAACAACAACCTGTTCTCCTCTGCACTATTCTTAGACCTCTCAAAAGCATTCGATATGGTCAACCATCAACTTCTCCTCCACACTTTAGAATCCCTGTCAATTGACTCACTAGCACTACAGTGGTTTGATTCATACTTGACAAACAGAAAACAAGCAGTCCTTTGGGACAGCCATCTATCCTCTCAACTCCCAGTTACTATCGGCATCCCACAAGGGTCCATCTTAGGTCCCCTACTTTTCTCTATATTCATAAATAACCTGCCCACTTCCCTCCCTACATCCACTTGTATACAGTATGCTGATGATTCTACTCTCATCTGCTCTGCTCCATCCCCAGTTGAACTCCACTCCTCTACCCAATTGGTTTTCACAGCAGCAGAAAAATGGTTTCAACATATCTGTCTCCTCCTAAATCCCAAAACCAAACTTCTACTTTTCACCCCAACCCTTAAATCCACCCCAATCACTTTTTCCATTGTGTCCTGCAATGGCACTATCATTAAACCTGACTATTCCACAAAACTGCTAGGTGTCACCATAGACAATCAGCTAAACTTTGACTATCACATTGATTTAACTATCAAGACAGTAAATAAAAAGATAGGTGCCCTCTACAGACTTAAGCCCTTTCTTACTGCCACATCCAGAGTATCTCTTGCCCAAACTCACCTCATCTCTACACTACTGTATGCCTCTCCTTCCTTTATCAACATTTCTAAAGCTAACCTTCAGAAACTTAATTTAGCCTACCATAGTATTGCCAGATTTGCAACTGGCTCTCCATTCCGTACTCATCACTGTCTTAACTTAAAGAAACTCAACTGGCTAGAACTTCCAAACCTAATACTCCTACAACAATTAGTCATGACTTTTAAAATTCTACATTACCCCTCCAACACACCCATACTGAACAACCTTATCAAACCTTATAAAAATCTTACTACACTTCGCTCAGCCAACAAGCTCCTAGTAACTACTCTCAAATCTCATAATAAAGCAGGTGACTCTTTATTTGCAAACACTATCGGATCATATTGGAATAAACTTCCCACTGAACTGACCTCCCTAGGCTCATGTCACCTTTATAAAAAAAAGATTAGAAATCATTTACAAAATCACTGGCTATGCCCATGCTCCAACCCCGACTGATAACTGCTACACTACCTGCTTTCATAGTTAACACTATATATTAAATTGTATCTTTTTTCTTCACAATGTTTGTTTCTTCTTTTGTGCAGTGATTTTTTTCAACTGTAATGTTTATAGTATGATAGTGGAGCTTTCCTCCTCAGCCCTCTGCAGAAAATAGACATGTATCGAGCCAGACTAGCCCAGTAATACTGTATATTCAATTGTACTTTGCTCTTTTTTTTAGTCATTGTTTGATTGTTTTATTGTTTGATTGTTTTTTTTTTGATTAGTGATTTCTTTTTAAACTGTAAAATTATAGTATGCTAGTGGAGCTTTTCTCCTCGGGCCTCTGCTGAAAATGGATATGTATCCAGCCAGACTAGCCCGGTTAACAAATGTAAAATAAATAAATAAAAAAATAAATAAAAATAAATAAATAAATGACCATGACATCCATGGGCACACCTTTGGACCAAAACTGTCTATCCTGTGGGGGAGTCATAACTTTGTTGGACTTCCTGGAGATGGGCTTAATGGTGTCAGGATCATTCCATGCCCTCCAAGAGACCAAACTGATGAGATCATCGGAGGTAGATGGGCTGGTAATTTGCTGGGCTTCCAGCCACCTCTCTGTTTCCGGATCTCAAGGTTGTCTCCAAATGAGACATCATCAGGAGGTGACTGTGGGGAACCTTAGCCCTCATCAAAATCTGTATCTTTGGTGACAGATTCAGGAGAATATGAATGCTTCCTCTTGCATGTCTTCTTCTTATGGACCTCCTTGGAGGGATACTCTGGGGAGGTATCAGAAAAGGAGGGGATACCCTGATGGGAAGCCTGGGATGTTGGTATCGACTATCCCTGTAGAGAGGATAGCTGAGACTCTAGACGCAAAGTTGGAATAGATGTAGACTTAGGATCTGAGGTGGTAGGCACCATCTCAGTCAGAGGTGCAGACAGAACTCTCTCCAAAACCCTAAAGGCAGACTATGCTGGAGAGGGATAAGAACCTGGATCTGGACAAACTGATCGCTGGTCCCCCTTACTCCAAGGATAGCCACCCTGAGGCCAGAGTCAGAATCAAAGTCACCACTGCCGAGGGTCCAAGATGAAGAAATGGCTCCAAAACCCTTGGAGTCGAATGCAGCACCTCAGACCCAATGGGGTAGTATCAGCTCCAAGAGCTCTATGGATCTGATTGGACCAAAGAGCTCACAGCAAGTCTCACATCAGAGGATATAAAGATGCTCAGATCTGATGCAGATGAGTCTGGATGACTCAGATCCAAGGGCTCTGAAACCTTGACAGGAGTCAAAGGAGGAATTGGTAATACAGGTGTCTTGGATGTACTGGTTTCCTGACCTGATGGGGTAGGAGTCGAGATAGGGGGTGCCTGGCTCTGTTCAGAGAGGATCTTTCTCACTATCCTCTCCAATCCATATCTTCAGTCAGACTTCAAGAAGAGCGGGAGGATAGAGCAGATGGAGATTTAGGTCTCTCCAAAAAAAGGGAAAGGTACTCTTGAAGGAACTGGATCCAGTGATAGGGAGTACCCTGTTCTAGGCAAAGTAGACAAACTCGATTTAGTGTCTAATCTGAGGTCTTTGGATCTGATGAATCTTTAATTTCAGAGACTTCGGATCCGAAGAAGCCATCGGAGTTAAGGACAGCTTTTTAGACAATGTTGGACTGGAGAAAAGGGACAGATCCGAAAGTCTGGTTTCTTCTTCAATAGATACAATCAAACCATAGGATCCAAAGAAATTCTTTTCACTGATGTTTCTGAGGTCACGGATGAGGCAGAAGCAGAGCTTGGAGAAGCATGAGACATCTTTCTTTAGATGCTCAAGAGACAGCTTTGTCAAAGGAAGAAGGTAAGGGACACTTTAAAATAAGTTTATTCCTTTGATTAGTCCATGTTCTAAGGCTACCAATGTTCTAAGGTTAAAAGCATGGCAGACAGCACAGTTTTCCCGGAGATGAACAGGGCCTAAGCAAAAAACCCACAGTGTGTGAGTGAGAAATTTTCCACATTTTTTAAAACCCATCAGGCTTTTCTCCTTTTCAGCCATGAGGAAGATACAAATGACCAACAGAAATAAACATCAATAGCATAATTAATAATATATATATATATATATATATATATATATATACATATATATACATATATGAAAAAAATTATAGAAAATTATTTTTTTAAAAGGGAAGTAAAAGAAGGCAAAGGTTGAAAAACTACCTACTAAGGTAGTAAGAATTACATGAATGCATCTACAGCAAAGGCAAGGAAGAGAAAATAGAGAGATACTAACAAAAGTATCAACAGTACACTTCTACAAAAGGAAACGGATTTAAATAATGAGATAAATTTAGAGAAAATTCATATAAAATCACTTATACATTAGTAGCAACAGAAACCATGTCTTTCACCTAGAGGTGGCAAACAAGATCCGAGGTAATGGGGTGTGGTGCATTCTGGGTAAGGGAGAAGCTTGAGAGTTGCCACGAGATTTTACACTGTCCGAGTTGGATCTGAGGGTTCAGATCCAAACTCATCAGAATGAAAATCGACAACATCAGATTCAAGGATTGTCAGTTATAAAATATTGAGAAACTACAGACTAAATAGACTAAACAGATGTGTGTCCTTAGGCATCCATGTGCCACCATCTTCAGACATTACAGCAGCCCTATTCCAGTGGTGCGACTCAAAAGAATATCTTTCTGATGCCAGTCATTTCAAGTGGCACTGGCAGGATTTAAACTCCTTTTTTCACCTGGATGTGACATTTTAGGTTACAGTGGTAGAATTCAAACCCTATCTGAACCACTGGTTTTCAGTGGTTGTCACACATGTGGGAGGCAATGCTATGATTCAAACTCCATACATCTCACTGTTCCTCACACAAAATGAAGGTACTACTATACTTCCTTGTTGCTTCAGTGTGGTTTCTTGTCATACCTCTCAACTGGAAACATCAAAAATCTGGACAAAGGCCCATGAAAAATAGATACAAATCTGCATGCTAATTAACATACACTTTACATACATAGTTATGCAACCCCACCCACTCTGGTGGAATTGTGGGATACCAACTTTCCAACACAAACTGAAGAACAGACAACCAAAATATGGCCCCAGACCCTGTTGTATATAATAACCATTTTTTTTAATGTGTAGCAATGATCTTCACTGGGAAGGGAGAAGAAGATGAACCTTAGGATTTTGGTTTTGGTGACTTCTTAGCGAAAGAATCTTATAGTTTGCTAGGACCTCCAAAAGTCATTCTCCATGGGCTACTGATCAGTGATGTTGCTAGAGTTTGTACTGCCCAGGGCTGTCTGAGTTTGCCGCACTCTCCCCCCTCACAAAATCATGGTTGAATGGGGCCCCATCCATACAAAGTACTCCCCCCTGCAGTCATTCCAATGTCCCATTACTTGGCTATTTTGCCCATTTACCATAACACTGTAATATGCATACTGCTTTACTTCTACAATGATTATTTGGATTTCATCTAAAACTTTTCTTTTATATTTTATAGCACAAACACTGACAGACATCTGCTAAACAAAGCAATACAGTCTCACAGTGAAAATAGACTTAGCATTAAAGCTTATCTGCCCTTGAAACCTCACATTCATTGAAACAGCACCGAAATCCACATTCAAAGAAAATACATCTGGCCAGCAGTGGAAAAAATTACCTTTGGGCTGTTTTCAAATCATAGGTCCCTTGCACATGAAACATACATGTTTTCTTTGACACACCTTCCCCGATTATATTACGTTATTTATATTCCTTGTATAATACAGCACACTTGTTACAGCGCATTTTAAATTTATTGTTTTTAACATTTTTCCACTAAGCAATGAAACAAAATGCATGAGCCAATAATGACAAAACTGCTCAGTTCAGAACATTTCCATCATAAAAGTCTAATTAGACTTCTACAATCCACCAGTATCAGTAAATATACACAATCTCTGCAGAAGTAAAAGTCATCTAAATGATTCCACATTAAAGAGATCTGTAACTAATGAAGAGATTGCTACTAGCAAAGAACTTTATATTTCATTGTTTCATTTACAAATAAAGTGCCTGTTCCCCTTGAGGGATAAATTGCCTGTTACATTGAAAAAATGATAAGCTACTAATACTGCAATAGAGAAAGGATGTCAAACTGATAATAGGTTCATAGTTACTAGGTATCTCCACCAAAGAGGACATTCTCAGGACTGCAGCATCCACCCCCTTTAAAAGTACAACACAGTACAGTATCAGCAATCCATCTACATACTGTGGGAGTAGAACCCACAGCCTTCTGCATCAAAAGCAATTATTCTACCTGTTGTGCTACTCACACAAACAGACTTAACATAAGCAGCACTAAACTTCTCTCCCTCTGAGGAACTATGTAGCACAACTTAAGAAATCTGGAAAAAGCCAACATTTATTGGGGGTGTGGGGTGGGAGACAAAGGCCCAAAACCAGGGACACATTTTAAGCATTGCTTGTACAATCTTGTAAAAGTTGCTACTTGCTAGAATAAAACATGTTACCATGCGTTTCCTGAAAGATAGCCAGTTATATTTCAATCATTTAGTGAATTCAGTTAATTTGCTAGAAAACCACAAATTTTAAGAGGAACAGGCCAAAGAGCTGGCATGGGTAGGGAATTTAGGCTCTTGCTCATTGTAACTAAGGTACAGGGTTTGAGCCTGACTAACTGTAACCATCAGGTATGTTTAACTGGGGCATTTTACACACATACTCGCACGCACACACACACACACACACACACACACACACACACACACACACACACACACACAAAACATTCCAAATTTAACACAGCTTTCCAAAGTTAACACAGCTCAATGCAAGCAGGTAAACTGTAACAGGACTTATGAATGCAGTTCAGCTCAGCAGCAGATAAAACTTGCCAAGCATATAAAAATAGATAAATGAGCACTTGTCCAGCAGATAAAAATAAGAGATAAATGAGTGAAATGGCCCAACAATGGTTAATGCCACAGACATACAAAACAACGAATGGATAAACTGAAATGGCCTGAATGCACAACAACAAATGGACTTGTGATAAAATTAATTGCACACTGAAAGCTTATGGGCCTGTTAGATAATAGTTTTCTTACCTGGAGGCTGGGACATGATGTGGCCGGACTCTGCAAAACTTATGCACATCTGCTGCCATTGCTGTTATATATCCCTATTTCCCTTCAGTCCAACAGGCAGTAGCTGATGTCACCATGCACCCCCCTGTAGGCTGGTGATGGGTGGTGACATCAGCCACAAATTTAAAGTGGTAAACTGGTAATGCAAAAAAAAAAAGGGGGGGGGAATTCAGAAATTAAGGGGGGGCACTCGGGAATTCGTGGCACCCCAATATTTTGCCCTCAAAACTGGTAAATACTGAGGAATTCAGTACAGTTGAGAGGTCTATTTCCTGTACAAAATGAAATACTTTTTAGCATGCAATTTATGACTAAAGGCAAGCAGGAGAGAAGCCAAACTAGAAGAGGTTACAAATAGTCTAACCAGAGAAAACACTTGAGAACTGCTAGACTCATTATTCTCTAATCCTTTTATTTAGTATGATCACATGAGATATAATATATCTAATAACAAATGTGCTGCTAAGGTTTTATGCTTTGAAAATAGCCAGGTCACTGAGGAGATTTTTTTTTTAACATTTTAAATAGTAATATGAGCATACGTAAGACAATAAACAATAAAACAAACTGTAGTAACACTTGCAACAGTTATTGTCACTCAGTATGCGTTGTTTTCTTCTGAACAAATTTAATTCGCTCCAGCATAACATACTTTGCTCAATTTCTGACTTCCACTAAACCTCACTCCTCCTGTTGAACATTAGTCTGCATGTATTGTTCCCACAAATTCCATTTATTTGAATGAAATTTGCTTGTTCTCTTTCTTTAAAGTGATGCCTGTACAGACAGCTTGGGCTGTGAAACTATATCCCAAGCTAACATGGCAAATCTGCAAAGGGGTATGACCTGCCCCTCATCCCACTTGTTGATGTACCACATGACTGTTGTACTGTCTGTAACAACCTGAAAAGGACCCAAGTACCAAAGATAATTCAGAGGGTTGACTGCCTTGATCAGGGCAAGCAACGTTGATATTTATGTACTTCATCTGTCCTTGATGTACCATACAACCTGCACTTTTATCTCTCCTGAAACTGCTTCACAAGCAAAGTTCGAGGAATCTGTGGTGACTGACTGCTTTGGAACAGGTTGGAAGAAGGGGAGACCTAGATTTAAGGATAGCTGTTGTCTCCACCAAATAACAAACCCCAGCAATGGGATTTGAAAAGATAAAGCACATTGCTTCTGGGACACAAAATACTTCAGATACTACTGAATCTTTCTTGTGTGGAGTCTTGCCAGGGGTAGGTACCTTTTGAATCACAGAAGCCATGAGACCCAAAATCCTGAGGTATTTCATCTCAGCGGCTGACGTCCAAGTGGAAAACCTTAAAAACAGATCTAGGTCTAGATCTATTTTTCCTGTTGAAGAAAAGCTCTTTGAATCTCTGCATGCACATTAAACAAAGTTCATCCCTGTCCATATTCAAACGCAATGTGGACATAGGGATGGGAAACAAAAATTTACCCCAGATCTGCCCCCTGTATTACTAATGGACATAGGCAAATTCTAAATGCTTTATCCCATGCATGGGTCTCCTTAAATTGTCAGTGCTATGATCCCAGTTACTCACATTAGAATTAATATATAATTATCAACCATAGGATGGGTAAGGCCATTCTCTAACCAAATGGGCTGGTTTAACTGAAGCACAAAAATGGAAACTGCCTAGGCTTAAAATGGCTCACCAACTAAGGTGTCTAGTTGACATCCCAGTACTGCGTGAAAGAGTCATGAAAGACATTAGAATGAGACATACAAGATAGCTGTAGCAGCATAAATTCAGCTCTCCCAGTGTGAAAACAGAAACTAAGAAAAAGGAGTGCCACTGAAAATGTTATTTGGCAAAATGTAGTTACTGGCTAGCAAACACACTTCCTGGATGCCAACAAAGAAGAAATTTGGAAAACCTGAAAGAAAATCAACCAGAGACAGTGAAGAGAAAACACTGTCTGGGAAAGATTCCACAACTGTTCAGCAAAAAGCAATTCAAGCTTCAGCTTTAGTTCAAGAGATGGCTTTCAGTAATTTTCATGAAAATAAATCAAATGCACTCAGAGGTGATTAAATAAATGAAACATTGAAGGGATATATACATTCAAACAATAAAAGGCTGGACAAATAGAAGAAGCTTTAACTAGTTATTCAGATGAACTGATAAAACTGCAAAATTTAGAGGTTAACATGA
>NC_056741.1:1805945240-1805952740 GCF_019279795.1 Protopterus annectens | reverse complement strand
GTGATATTGACGGACCTTAGGGTTAGGGTCAGGGTCAGTTGGTAGATATTAGTGTCTTTATAGTGACATATTAGCATTATTTGTGTTTTCAGGATTTTGAGTTTCAGGATTTTGGGTTTTCAGGATTTTGAATTTTCAGACTTTTGGTTTCAGGATTTTGATTTTCAGGCTTATAGTGTTTCAGGCTTCTGATAGGGAACCATATATATATATATATATATATATATATATATATATATATATATATATATATATATATATATATATATATATATATATATATATGGATCTACTTCAGAAGCTCAAAGTTTCAAAACTTCGAACTTCAAATGGCGAGACCATAAGATCAAAGTTTTGAAACTTCAAAATAAATAAATAAATAAATAAAAACTATTTTTTTACGTTATCTGCAGAGGTGTAAGCCCCCCCTACACCCCCACACCACCTGCTAAATAAATATACCAACTCCGAGATCACACCACAGTGAGGAAAACAGTAAATTTCCCGTTCCGTGCTATACAGTGATCTTCATTCAAAATGTTGGAAGTTTCAAAACTGAGATCTTATGGTCTTGGCTGTTTGAAGTTTTGAAACTTCGAACTTCTGCAGGGGATCCATATATATAAACAATAAAAAAGTAGATTTTTGTGTATTTTTTTTTTTTTTTTTATGTTCGAGTTTTCAGAAATTCGACCATCTGGTCCCGTCCATATGAATTTCAAGTTTCTGAAAACTCGATCATCTGACACAGATCCCACATATGGATCACTTTCCTTGAGGAATATAAAGAGCAATAATGCATAGTTGCTTTGTGTGTTTTTAACCTTGGATAAATAATAAGTAGTTTGGTATTATGGAATTTTGTATTGTGTTATAATAAGGAGAGAGTTCTATTAGCCCTAATCATATTATAACCAGATGGTATTATTTCTGAGTTGTGTATGTGAGGTTTTAACAAAGTTTTGTTAACAGCTAGGATAGCTAGTGAGTTATGAGAAATTCAGGTAAGGAATTTGGTAACTGTATTACAGAGTCTAAGGATTTTTAATGTGATGAACTTAAGCTTGGGTGATGTTAGATTATGCATTGCTTAAGGGATTTAAGTGGTACTGAGGGGAGATATGGGCCCTGCTTTACAATGATTATCTTCATTTAGTGAAATTATTGAGTAAAACAAGAAAGACTGATGTAGTTTTATGTTGGTTTTGATTTTTTTTGGCTTTATTTTTGATAGGTAGAAGGAAGAGGTTAACATTTTGTATTTTAAGTAGAGGCTAGGGGAATCAGTGAAAAATATGCAGCAATTATGGTTGGGGAGTGATGGTTTATTGCATTATCAAAGAGGTTATTTGTAGGAGAGCTGTTTACAGGTGAGTGTGTAACTTGGTAAGATATGAGGTGGCAGAATATGAAAAAGAGCAGTTAAAGTTAACAGTAGTATATTTGGGTCTATATTAGACCCACGAACGCTTAAATGTTCGAATCTCTAAAGGTCGACCTTTAGAGATCAAACAGTTAAGTGTTCGAATTTTTTTAAAAATTAAAAAAAAAAATCACAAGTGAAAAAAAAAAATAAAGGGTTTAAGAAGGAGGCAAGCCACCCTGCACCCCCTACACCCCCGCTACTTAAATATACCAACTCCAAGATCGCACTACAGTGTAGGGAATGGGAAATTCTCCATTTCCACACTGTAGTTCACTGAAGTGCGATCTCGGAGGTGGTATTTTTAAGTAGCGGGGGGTGTGGGGGGGTGCAGGGGGGGCTTGCCCTGCTGCTATAACCCTTTCATTCTATTTTTTTTTTAATTTATGTTTTTACAACTTCTAACGTTTAACTGTTCGATCTGTAAAAGTCGACCTTTACAGATTTGAACATTTAAGCGTTCATCGTTGTAATATAGACCCGTATATTTGCTATATGCTGATGACAGATCAATAGCTGGATGAAGCCGCAAAAATATGAGAAGAAAAAAATAGGTTAATAGGGAGTATGCTGTTATGTTTGTAAAGGTATTTTCGGGGGGGGGGGGGGTAGTGTGAATTAATACAAGATTGAGCAACAGTATAAGATAGCCCTATGGAACTAGCTGATAGGTTTGATGAGTATAAATGAAGAGAAGTAGGAGATGCATGCGAACTGGGGTTGGATATGGAAGCAAAACAAGTTTCAACCTCCACAGGATCCAAAACATCACCAAAAGCAAGTACTAATTGGTTTCCCCAGCAGTGGTCAAACACCTCACAGGCCTTGAAGAAGTAATTTTTGGGCATTGTACTGTATGAAAGCTTTGCCAAGGGAATGTCCTGGGTAAGCTATTTATTTATTTGTTTTTGGAGAGTCAAAAGTTTAATCTAGTCTTATCTGGAGGAATTCCTTAAGCACTGCAGGCTAGGTATGCCACTAAACAAAGGAATAGTGGAGGTGGGACTGCCTCCAGCCAGGTTTCAGAATCTCTAAATTTACTGATTTTATTTTAGCAAGAGATGACTGTTCATGTTACAACTGATATAGAGTTTGCAAAAATGTACTTCATTGTTGTTATTCTTGTAAATTCAGTAGTGTAGTTAATTGTTCGATTCTCGGCTGGGCTTGGGAGTACCTTCTATGTGGAGTCTGCATGTCCTCCCTGTGGTTGAGTAGCCTTCGAAAGACATGCGTGCATAAATGGGCGTGCCTTCGTTGAAGGTTGGGCGTCGAGCTGGCACCTCGGCGTTTGGTAAAAATCTACTGGCAATCATTAGCGGACCGGAGTTCCACTGTGGCGACCCCTTACCGGGAAAAGCCGAAAGACAAACAACAACTGTACACTTAACTGTGCTTGCTGCTTTTGTCTTATATTATGTTTAGAAAGAGTATTTAAACCAGTTCACTTACTAGGTTAATAAATGATAATTACAATAAAAGCAATTATGAACTGAATAAATAGGGTATTTTAATTATGCAGTAGCATCTTGCAGTACTGGAGGCAAATGTCTTTCACTTCAAATGACAGTAAATTATTTTAATTCCCAATGTTCACAGAACAGTAGTAGTATGTTACTGACAAGCCTCTATGACATAGGATTATACCACACCACCATTCTGACAGACACAGAGGTTACCTACAAGAGTATAATTTCATAATACAACAGATAAGCAAGACTTAATAATCATTAGCAGACTGAGTAAATTAAAAATTTGCATTTAACAGTAATATCCAAGATCTACAGTTAACTATGTAGCAATATATTTTAAGGAAGACTCAAAGCTTTTCTGATATTATAACTTACGCTTACATTCAGGCTATAACAATCACTTCCTGCAAATGCTGTCCTGCTGTGAATATCACAAGGGCTGTGTGACAATATAACTTAGCCAATGTTGTACAAGATACTGCTGGGTGGTGAAAGGAATGTCCGTTATGTACTGCAGAGTTGGAGGGACAAATCTCCTTTATTCTCCTCAGAATACCCTGAGCTTAGGGTTGCCATCTTTTCAGATGGCCAAAATGGGACAATTGTGGTACAAACATCAGATTTTGCAGGCCAAAACATACCCACGGCCAGTACAAGGGACAGAACTTCACTTTTTTGCCTAAATAAAAGCTTATTCTTATAGCATTTTAGTTGCTTATTCTGTTTCTTATAACATTTAGGTGTTTCAGATACAGAATAACTGTTTTATGCAACTATTACATAAAATATAGGAAATAATGTTGCCCTAATATTTCAGGACAGTTGCATTCTTACAATATTTTTGTCCCTCGTAAAGTGGGACAGGTGGTAACCCTACCTGAGCTGCACCATCAGCAGTTCAAAATGTGTTCCAATGTTTAGAAAAAATGGTGCAGGAGTATATAAAAAAGTGTACATAGCAGCTGGCTATAGGATTGAGACCAAAGGAGCAAGCTGCACACTTGTGTGAAAATGGCCCATTTGAATTAAATCATGCTGCATGGGAGAAACAGTTTCTTCCTCTAAGGTGCAATAGCCTGAAGCTGCACTTAGTTGACCCACACTGGCACCCTAAACACAATGTAGCTAAAACAAACTCTAGCATCATTAAGGTGGATGGCCAACTTAAATATGAAAAATTAAGCCATGAAATAACTAACATTGTCAACAGTTCTCTCAGAAAGTACATAATCCTGAATTGCTTTTTGAAATGCTCAGTTTTGCATGACATTTCTTTAGCATTTAAAAAATACATCATTACACTTCAAGCTGAAGAACAGGAACACTGACATGAGACTTGAATTTTGCAAATACATACCTGTAGTGTGCACCCAGGTTAAGAGCTGGTGCAAGTGGTCTGTCTGCTACTATGGTTGTCCCTACACCAAAAGCCTTGACCAGAATGGAATACGTTTGACTGTCCTTAACTGCCAGGTGCATCTTGTCCTCAAATCCAAGTGTGTCATCCAAGTGTACAACTAATGTCACATTCAGCTCCCCCTCTGCTGGGATCACACCCTCACTGGGATGAATACTCCACTGAGAATGAGTGCGAACCTAAAAGTAAATTAAACCTTTGTTAAACCATACAGAAAGTGGCTCAAAATGTATTGCAGATATGATATTACACCATCACAGCATCTTGTTTACAAAGTGGTAAGTATTCATGTTCTGCTTTCTCTAAAGCACCACCAAAGTGAAGGGGAAGCCAGGTCTCATTCCTTAGAAATGTAATCATACTGGCTTTTCAGGTATGTATAAGCATTTTTTAATACCTTAACCTTGCATGGCTGCTTTGTACAAGTTACAGCAATTTCCTGTGTTTCCTTCTACTACACCTTTAACTCCTTCACCCAACCAAGTACTACATTATAATATATTAATCTAGTAGCAGACATCTTCATCAGCCACTGAAACAGGGTATGATGGAGGCACAAGTACCCAAGAAGCCAGACAATATCAGCAAGCCATCAAAGCAGTAAACCTAATGGTATGCTTACTTGTGACAGAATTAGCATACAGTTAAATAATCACCTTGGAATGTATCCTCCCTTTGCCTTTTCTACCAAGTTATTGCAAAGCACTTGGAAAGCAGCTATGTATAAAACAGTTTTTTCTATTACCAAGTCATCACCTATCTACAAAAATATAATGTCCGATAAGCAGCACAGATTCTATATAGGATGGAGCATCGTAATTGCACCCTGGACCTTAAATGATGATATACTAAACAAGTACAGTTCAACCAGTGATGCCTTCATTGACTTAGCTTGAACATTTCACATAGTAGATCACTCCATTCTACTAATCCATCTTATAGTAGTACTGTCATTAGCCCACAGGCCACACAGCGGTTGCAAGATTTCCTTGCTACTAGATATTTCAAAGTGAGCACTGAACCTTCTTCTGTCACTTTGCCATCACTCAGCCTTGTGCTCAGTACTCACCCTTCTACTCATCTCATTTGTATAAATAAGCCACCATTTGACCTAACCCAACTTCAGCACTTTTTATATGCTAACGACATGGTCACAGACAGCTCTAGTCCCAGATACCATGACATCCAAAGTTAACTTCAGATAGACCTCCTACAACTAAAATGTCTGACCACAAAAACAGATTTGCTCATCTTTAAAAATAAAACTATGATCTTCAGAACAAATGAAAGACAAGCAAAATATCCAAGCACTCTTGAGATTACAGATCAGATTAAAAAATCAAGCTGTAACAACCACATCTTTTCAAATACCTGAGCATTTCACTTGATCACTTTCTCAACTGTAAAAAGAACATTGAAGAATTTGGATCTAAAATCAACTATCCCCTATTCTGAAAAAAAATAACTCTCAATTTTCCTCCCTTCCTGACACAACAGCCATAGGATAAGGCATTCTACTTGCCCACCTGGCTTATCACTATTTGTCATTGCCTCTTAACAAAAACATGTCATTGAAAAAATATGCCACTTCATTAAAAAATTCCTCTTGAGATGGACATCACCACCTCACACTGTCAAAAGCCAAATGGCTCCTAGTGCAAGGCAAATTAACCATCCATCAGTATCTTGTACAACATTGGCTAAGTTATATTGTCACTGGGGTCCCTGTTTTTCAAACTACTCCACCAAGACATCTGATCTTCACTTGTCATGAGATTTATTGTAACTAAGCCAACCTATAATCTCAGCAGCCAATCCAGAGCCAAATCTGACACTCCAGACCCCTGAAAATCAACTTCATTGCTTGGATCAGAACTTCTCTATCCTTGTTCTCAAATTGTAGCCATATTTCCAACAAAAATACTATTGAATTATCCAACAATTCAAACTTCTGACCCCAACTCAAAGTATTACTATCGCAGCAACAAATACAAATGCCATAATAAAGGTTATATCATAGAACCAAAAACTCATGCAGCTATAAATTATCCATGCTAACCCAGTTTTCTCAATACCTCACTGTAACAGACAACTTTCTCTCATGTTACTACATACACAGTATCTTATTCTGTATGATTTCAGTTGCCTCAGGCTCTGTTACATCCTATGTAAGATATACTCTTATCTTCTTACTTTGTTATACAGACTGCTTATGTTGCATTACTTGTTCTGTACTCTCTGTGTTACCATGTCGTTACTTACAACCCAGAACGAGCCTGAGACTACAGGTGGTCATAATTTGATCAGCATGCCACCACAGTAAATAAATGCAAAGTAAAACAAAATAAATAAATAACAGCACAGAATAAGTCTGGTAGCTAATTCAGGATCTCTGCAGCATGTTCTAAGCAAAAATTGACATTACTCTATGCAAGTACATTCAGTCTCATCAGATAATGAGCCTGTGGATTAAAAAAAACAACTCTTGAAAAATAACAAGATGAATAAGTCATGTTAAACCGACCACATCTTCCAAGTCATTCTTGCAAATGAACAGCTGGATCTTACAAGCCATACATGAGCAAAAACAAAAGTGAAATAATAACCTCTGAATTCAATGTTTTATCACTGACTGGCTTTTTAAAAAAAAACTGAATATCAGATTCATACAACAAAACTCTGAGCAGGATGATAACAGACATATATATGTATATGTATATATATATATATATATATACACATAAAGAAATATATATATATATATATATATATATATATATGTATATGTGTGCGTATATATGTATATATATATATATATATATATATATATATATATATACATATATATATGTATATATATATATATATATATATATATGTGTGTGTGTGTGTGTGTGTACACATAATGTTCTTATCAAGAGAGGGGCAATGGCAGTAACATTCTGACTGTCATGGGCACCCAAGAAATGTGGCTGGGTATGTTGCGCTAATGTTACCTAGGTGCACCTTCCTAAATACCCTCAGAGAACATAGGCAGATTAACCGTTACCATACCTCTGAACTGTACAGATTTTCACAGAATGTTCAGATTTGGCCTCATATTTTTGGTCCACTTTTCATAAAATTTTGGCTTACTGGGAAATTAGTGGTAAATCATTACAGGCTGAAGTTAGAAAATAATGACAGAC